>NW_027284373.1:0-7500 GCF_046629955.1 Centroberyx affinis | reverse complement strand
CCAGTTCAGCTGCTATATAAAAGGTCAAAGGTCAGATTATGATCCAGGTCAGACTGTGATTTAGTTTCATCCAATCAGATGTTGACAGATCAGTTCATTATGAATTGAAGCAGAGGATTATGGGAGTTGGAGTGAAAAAAGCTAAAATGTGAAGATTAACATTGAATACTAAACTTTTACTTCATTTTAATAATTATATATTGCTTAATAAAGACTAGATGTGAAGCAGTGTGTGTGTGTGTGTGTGTGTGTGTGTGTGTGTGTGTGTGTGTGTGTGTGTGTGTGTGTGTGTGTGTGTGTGTGTGTGTGTGTGTGTGTGTGTGTGTGTGTGTGTGTGTGTGTGTGTGTGTGTGTGTGTTCAGACACTGCTGGTGAATCTGGTCTGACTCAGTTCCTGATGTCGGAGGTGTCCCGCCTGCAGAGGGCGCTGCAGGAGGAGAGGAGGAGGAGGCAGCAGGCCTGCTCCGTCTCCAAGGAACAGGTCGGCATGGCGACGGGGTCGTTAGGGAGCGAGCCGGCGTAGCGGCGGGGTCGCCGCGGAGACGAGGTTTTCCTCTGACCCGTTCTCTCGTGTCGTGTCCCGGCTCAGGAGGCGTGGTCCCGGCAGCGGCAGCTCAGGGACCGGGAGCTGAGGAGGCTCACTGAGCGCGTGCAGAAGGTTCGGGAGGAGAGGGAGCGGCTGAGCGAGGAGGTGAAACAGCTGAGAGATCACAACTACAGTCTGATGGCCGACATCAACACACTGAGCCAGGAGAAGAACAACGCTCTGCTGGCCAACAGGGACCTGCAGATAGAGGTGATGCTGACCTCTGACCCCTGACCTCTGACCTCTGACCTCTGACCTCTGACCCCTGACCCCTGACCCCTGACCCCTGACCTCTGACCCTTGACCTCTGACCCCTGACCTTAACTCTTTTTTAACTTTGTTTACTGGGTTTTCAACATAACCAGCATTTATACAATAATTGCACTTGTAAGTTATTTAGTAGAAATATAGAACAACACATCAACAACAACAATACAACAAGACAAAACAAACAAAAATATGTTTTGGTGCAGTTGTTTACAGGTCAACTAGATCAGACCATACAGTCCTTAAAGGATTTGCAGGGGTCACATCTCCCACAGTTAGGGTTCACATCTCTGTACATTTTGGATGATCTTGCTTTGGTCCCATGAGCCTCTGGGTGAGCTCACACTGAGAGAGTCTGTGCTGAGCTCAGATGAAGAGCTGTGAACTCTTCCCATAGTTCATCAGATATTTCTTCACCCAGTTCCTCCTCCCATGAGGATTTAATGTTGTGTAATGAGGTGGTTTGTAAAGAGCAGCTTTCAGAGTAGGAAGTGAGGTCAGAAAAATGTCAAACTGTGGCTGCGTTCGGAATGGTTCACTCATTCCCTCACTCACTGTTCCCCATGTAGTGTTTATCATATAGTGAACTATATGGGCAACGACCAAACGAAATTTCGGACACTACAGTAAATATAATTGCGTCAAAAAAATGCGCTGGATATTGGTGTGACGCACCGGGACGCGCCCAGCATCACGTAAACAAACCAAGCATCATGACAGCAGGGTGAAATGGACTCAGGTCGTATTGATTTTGACAAGTTTTCAACATTAAATTACAAATAAATTGTTGAAATTCTAATCATGTGCAAGTGTGGTTTTGTCAACTTTGGTGCCGTCTGCTAATGGCAGCGAGCTGTTTTGGTTTGGAAAACAAGCTTGTGAGCTAATGACTAGCAGAAGCTTTCATATCACCTCCTGTCCTGTATTGGTGGATAAAGTCAGCTGACCTGTAATGATGATTCCTGCAGTTTTGCTCTTGGTTCAAAACGGAGGAAACTCGAATGAGGTGTCTAATCTTTTGTTGATTTGCTAACGCTGTCAGCCGGTAAATAGACCAGTTTCTATTAGCTAACATGTTAGCTAGCTGTTTCTTCTTCGGTAAGACACGATCACATTGCATTGTGGTATACAGGAGAAATTGTAGGGTACACTGTCTGTTCACTACAATTTGTAGTGCATTGTGGGTATCTTATAGTGGACTATTTAGTGAATCAAATTAACCGTTGAGAATTCAGACACTAGTAGAAAATGGCGGATACACTATATAGTGCACTATTTCTGTAATAGGGAACGGTTTCGAACAGAGCCCTGGTGTGTCACCAGGAGGGGAATCTGGGATCTGTGCTGCAGGTGTAACTCCAGATCTGTAAGAACCTAAAAAAATAAAGTCTGAGGAGAGCAAACTTAACTGATAACTGCTCAAACGTAGTGAATGTGTTGTCAGTGTAGAGATCTCTAAAGCTGTTAATACCAAACCAATTCTTAACTGCCAACCTTTAACCCCTGACCCCAAAAGAAGAACACCGCTCTGCTAGCTAACAGAGACTTACAGATAGAGGGGTTACTGACCTCTGACCCCTGACCTCTGACTCCTGACCCCTGACCTCTGACCCCTGACCTCTGACTCCTGACCCCTGACCTCTGACTCCTGACCTCTGACCCCTGACCCCTGACCTCTGACTCCTGACCCCTGACCTCTGACTCCTGACCTCTGACTCCTGACCTCTGACCCCTGACCCCTGACCTCTGACTCCTGACCCCTGACCTCTGACTCCTGACCTCTGACTCCTGACCTCTGACCCCTGACCCCTGACCTCTGACCTCAACCCTTAACAGGAATATTGTGACCATGTGACGTGTGTGACGCACAGCAGGAACGCTTCTGAACTGACCGGAGTGAATCTCGTCTCGTTTCTCTTCACAGCTCCTCTTCTTCTTCTTCTTCTTCTTCTTCTTCTTCTTCTTCTTCTTCTTCTTCTTCTTCTTCTTCTTCTTCTTCTTCTTCTTCTTCTTCTTCTTCTTCTTCTTCTTCTTCTTCTTCTTCTTCTTCTTCTTCTTCTTCTTCTTCTTCTTCTTCTTCTTCTTCTTCTTCTTCTTCTTCTTCTTCTTCTTCTTCTGCAGAAATGTTTCAGGAACTTTCTGCTCATTTTTTGTTCCTTGTGTGTGTGCAGGTGGAGCGTCTGAAACACACTCTGCTGCGTACGGAGAGCGAGACTCGTCTGCTGATCCGAAGAACACTGAGACCACTGCAGCAGGTAGACAGACAGGCAGAGAGACAGACAGGCAGAGAGACAGACAGGCAGGTAGACAGACAGACAGACAGACAGGTAGACAGACAGACAGACAGACAGACAGACAGGCAGAGAGACAGACAGACAGAGAGACAGACAGGCAGACAGAGAGACAGACAGACAGGTAGACAGACAGACAGACAGACAGGCAGAGAGACAGACAGGCAGGTAGACAGACAGACAGACAGGTAGACAGACAGACAGGCAGACAGGTAGACAGACAGACAGACAGACAGGTAGACAGACAGACAGGTAGACAGACAGACAGACAGACAGACAGACAGACAGACAGGTAGACAGACAGACAGACAGGTAGACAGACAGACAGACAGGTAGACAGACAGACAGACAGACAGACAGACAGACAGACAGACAGACAGGTTTCAGTCTAAACTTGAATTGTAAACTTTATTCAGCAGTTAAAGACAAACTGAATGTTTATTGATCTGTTTGGGAAACTTTACAGCAGCAGAGAATATGATTCAGATAATAATAGAATATATTAAAGGTTAAATATATTTTTCATTATGCTAATTAGTTGTATTGGCTAGAGAGACAGTTTAGTTATTAAAGCTGCTCTGTGCATCATATTAACCATCAGTCTCATTATCATAATGAATGTTGCTGACAGATGATTGGTCTGTTTTGTTAGTTGTAGTGTTTCTCCACATTAAGACTACATTTCCCATCAGCCCCGTTGCTTCCTGCCCCCCCTCCCCCCTCCCTGAAGAGGATCAACATGTTGGAAGTGATTTCTCCATCTTCCTTTCCCTCCTTCCACCATCTGCTGCCAGAAGCTCAGTGTGTCCTGAATGGATCTCTGTTCCCTCCTCTGTTCCCTCCTCTGTTCCCTCCTCTGTTCCCTCCTCTGTTCCCTCCTCTGTTCCCTCCTGTGTTCCCTCCTCTGTTCCCTCCTCTGTTCCCTCCTCTGTTCCCTCCTCTGTTCCCTCCTCTGTTCCCTCCTGTGTTCCCTCCTCTGTTCCCTCCTCTGTTCCCTCCTCTGTTCCCTCCTCTGTTCCCTCCTCTGTTCCCTCCTGTGTTCCCTCCTGTGTTCCCTCCTCTGTTCCCTCCTCTGTTCCCTCCTCTGTTCCCTCCTGTGTTCCCTCCTCTGTTCCCTCCTGTGTTCCCTCCTCTGTTCCCTCCTCTGTTCCCTCCTCTGTTCCCTCCTCTGTTCCCTCCTCTGTTCCCTCCTGTGTTCCCTCCTCTGTTCCCTCCTCTGTTCCCTCCTCTGTTCCCTCCTCTGTTCCCTCCTCTGTTCCCTCCTCTGTTCCCTCCTCTGTTCCCTCCTCTGTTCCCTCCTGTGTTCCCTCCTCTGTTCCCTCCTCTGTTCCCTCCTGTGTTCCCTCCTCTGTTCCCTCCTCTGTTCCCTCCTCTGTTCCCTCCTCTGTTCCCTCCTCTGTTCCCTCCTCTGTTCCCTCCTGTGTTCCCTCCTCTGTTCCCTCCTCTGTTCCCTCCTCTGTTCCCTCCTCTGTTCCCTCCTCTGTTTCCTCCTCTGTTCCCTCCTCTGTTCCCTCCTCTGTTCCCTCCTCTGTTCCCTCCTGTGTTCCCTCCTCTGTTCCCTCCTGTGTTCCCTCCTGTGTTCCCTCCTCTGTTCCCTCCTCTGTTCCCTCCTCTGTTCCCTCCTCTGTTCCCTCCTCTGTTCCCTCCTGTGTTCCCTCCTGTGTTCCCTCCTCTGTTCCCTCCTGTGTTCCCTCCTCTGTTCCCTCCTCTGTTCCCTCCTCTGTTCCCTCCTCTGTTCCCTCCTCTGTTCCCTCCTCTGTTCCCTCCTCTGTTCCCTCCTCTGTTCCCTCCTCTGTTCTCTCCTCTGTTCCCTCCTCTGTTCCCTCCTCTGTTCCCTCCTCTGTTCCCTCCTCTGTTCCCTCCTCTGTTCCCTCCTGTGTTTCCTGTGCAGCTCTGCTCTGTAGTGTAATCAGCAGTAAATCACATGATGAATGAGTGAATTCAGACTCTTAATTCATCATCAGCCTGCGTCTGCGTTCAGTCACATAAACAAATGTTTCCTTCAGAGCCGTATATGAGTCACTAGCCGACATTAAACAGACGAAAATATTCCCGACGTTCCCGTCTCGGTGTTTTCCGACCTTATGTCTGAATAAATATTCTCTGTGTCGGAGTTTATTTTCACACAGCAGCTCTTCACTGATCCAGCTCTGAGGTTTCCTTCAGGTTCTGGATTCTCACTAGCTGACATTAACACAAAACACCTGACAATAAGCTCTGAACCGTATAACCTGCAGCTAGAGATAAAAACCTTCCTGACCAACAGACTGACATGTTAGAGTTAACCAGCTCAAATTAGCATAACAAAACATTAACTTATAATTAGTTATGAATTGGCAGTTAAAAGAAAACATCTTTAGAATAGCTTGACGTCTTTTTGGTTCCAAAAAAAGTTTATTTACTTGCATTAGTAAACAAGGTTTGGTGAAGAAGAGGATGATGTCATCATTATAAAACCACAGAAGGGTGACAGCTCGGTTGCTCGGTAACGGCCAGGTGACGACAGACTCGCAATGCATTCTGGTACTTTGACCGTTTTAGTGACCGGGCTTGTTCGCTACATATTACAGTGCATTGTGGGAAATACGTAGCGCCCTCAAAATCATTCCACAAGATCATTTTACAATTCGGACACTAATAAAAACTGTCTGAGGTGCGAATCAGAGCCTGAAACACAGACAGATCCAGTCCAGTCCGGACTGTTTCAGCTTCAGCTCCGTTTGCTCTGAGGAACAAAACCTCTTCCTGTTTTGTGCCGTAAAGCGAACAGAACCTCTTCCTGTTTTGTGCCGTAAAGCGAACAGAACCTCTTCCTGTTTTGTGCCGTAAAGCGAACAGAACCTCTTCCTGTTTTGTGCCGTAAAGCGAACAAAACCTCTTCCTGTTTTGTGCCGTAAAGCGAACAAAACCTCTTCCTGTTTTGTGCCGTAAAGTGAACAAAACCTCTTCCTGTTTTGTGCCGTAAAGTGAACAAAACCTCTTCCTGTTTTGTGCCGTAAAGCGAACAAAACCTCTTCCTGTTTTGTGCCGTAAAGCGAACAGAACCTCTTCCTGTTTTGTGCCGTAAAGCGAACAGAACCTCTTCCTGTTTTGTGCCGTAAAGCGAACAAAACCTCTTCCTGTTTTGTGCCGTAAAGCGAACAAAACCTCTTCCTGTTTTGTGCCGTAAAGTGAACAAAACCTCTTCCTGTTTTGTGCCGTAAAGCGAACAGAACCTCTTCCTGTTTTGTGCCGTAAAGCGATCCAGCAGATCTCCCTCCAGATCCACCAGGAGGAGAAACATGGAGGAGGATGATGTCATGATGCTGAGGACTCTGCAGTGATCAGCTGATGGTTCACTGATGCTGAAATGAAACAGAGCAGCTTTAAAAAACAACAATATAAAATATTCCTAAATGTTTGAAATTGTGATCACATGATCTGGATCTGTCCGTCTGCAGAGCAGGAGTCTAGCTCCGCCCACCCAGACCTCCAACCACATCAGACAGGAGGAGAAGAAAACGAAGGAGCAGGAGGAGAAGACAGAGGAGAAGCAGGAGGAGAAGCAGGAGAAGAAAGAGGAGAAGCAGGAGGAGAAGAAAGAGGAGAAGCAGGAGGAGAAGAAAGAGAAGCAGGAGGAGAAGAGTCAATCTCCTCAGCAGCTGAATCTCATCACTTCTGTCTTCAAACTGAGGAGAGAGCTACACCGAGCAGAGGAGCAGAGAACCAGGGTGAGGAGAGGAGAGGAGAGGAGAGGAGAGAAGAGAGGAGGAGAGAGGAGAGGAGAAGAGAGGAGGAGAGGAGAGGAGAGGAGAGGAGAAGCGAGGAGAGGAGGAGAGAGTAGGAGAGAGGAGAGGAGAAGAGAGGAGAGAGGAGAGGAGGAGGAGAGAGGAGAGGAGAAGAGAGGAGGAGAGGACAGGAGAAGCGAGGAGAGGAGGAGAGAGTAGGAGAGAGGAGAAGAGAGGAGGAGAGGAGAGGAGAGGAGAGGAGAGGAGGAGAGGAGAGGAGAAGAGAGGAGAGGAGGAGAGGAGAGGAGAAGAGAGGAGGAGAGGAGAGGAGGAGAGAGGAGAGGAGGAGAGGAGAGGAGAGGAGAGGAGGAGAGAGGAGGAGGTGAAAGGGGAGGAGGTGTTAGAGGAGAGGGAGAATGGACAGATATCACATGACCTGTCAGGAGGAACTGGACGTTACAGAAGAAAGTTATGATTTCTCGTTCCTCTTCATCACTCAGATATTCATTCATGTGCTTCCACTTGTTTGCTTTATGAGTCATTTTACATTTTACATTTTTTTCAGTCACACTAAATGCAATCATCTACATCTAAATGTATATTAATTGAAAAGAACATGTATCCTAACCAGTGGTGGAAAGTAACTAAG
>NW_027284372.1:32500-34078 GCF_046629955.1 Centroberyx affinis | reverse complement strand
GTTTTCTTTAAGATATTAAATTGATACTGGACTCTTGATTTGTTCTGACTTGACTTGCTGTTCTACATTTAGACTTGAGACTTGACTTTAATGACATGGACAAGTCTACATTTAGACTTGAGACTGGACTTGAGACTTGTGCCTCAAGACTTGAGACTGTCTTGGGACTCGAGCGAAGCTGACCTGGTCTCACCTCTGGGTACACGCAGAGCACATGTCTGCATGTTAAAGGTATATGTACAGTTTATATACAGGATATGCTATATGCTTAATATATAACGTACATGTTATATGCTGTATGTATGTATGTATGAAAAAGATGTGTGTACAGTGTATGTACAGTACATGCTTGTTTATAAGAGGTGTATGTACAGTACAGGTATATATAGTATGTACAGTATATATATATATATATATATGTATATGTAGCAGATGGTGAAAGCCTGAGAGCCTCGCATGTTTCCACAGGGTGTTTATAGTGCAGTAAAATATGTAATAGCTTAATATGAGGTGTTACATGACTGTGAGTTTATGGTCATAGTTGCAGGGCAGACACACACACACACACACACACACACACATACACACACACACACACACACACACACACACACACACACACACATGCATAACACATTCAAACACGTGTGTGTCTGTGTGTGTTCATGTCTGCATATTAGCATTTGGATGTGTCTGAGTGTGTTTCTGTGTGTGCTGTGGGTGTTTTTGTGTGCGGATTTGCGTGTGTGTGTGTGTGTGTGTGTGTGTGTGTGTGATGTTTTGGCCTGTGCTTGTCTCCTTCCTGAGGGCGATGCTTGCTTGCTTGGTGGGTCGTCTTTGTTGGTGTTTTGACCCAGAAATTCCCTCTCTCTCTCTCTCTCTCTCTCTCTCTCTCTCTCTCTCTCTCTCTCTCTCTTGTCTGGTTGAAATGGCGTCTGGTGTGTGTGTGTGTGTGTGTGTGTGTGTGTGTGTGTGTGTGTGTGTGTGTGTGTGTGTGTGTGTGTGTGCCTCTGTCCTCTTTCTCTCTGCCTGGACTCTCTCAGTCTCTCACAATGGAAGCAGCTTTCATAACAGCGGCTCTTCAGCCTCACAGTCTCCGGCTAAAATCAGTCAAAACTAATCAAAAACCGATTCACTCTGCGGGGAGAGAGCGACACTCGTCACCCTGCCACCATGTTGGGGGAAACTGAATATAAAGTCCTTCCCTGCCTCAACATCTGCCTCCAGCTGCCCTCGAGCAAGGCAGCGGCTGAACCTGAACCCTCAACTTTTTTTTTAATTTAAAGGAAAAATGAGTACACAACATTCAAAAATATATGTATATGTATATATATGTTCAAAATATGTGTGCTTTTCCCCCCAAATCCATCCCGTCTCAACTCCACGACCCCCTCATCCCCCCCCCGACCGATACCCCCACCCACCCAACACAACACACCCACACACACCCAACACACACCCACACACCACCCACCCACACACCCAACACACACCCAACACAGATCTCTATTAGAAAAAGGAAATGACTGGATGCTCTATGTTGTCAAACTTGGAAAACGGGGAAGAGAGTGCTACAAA
>NW_027284372.1:12500-27500 GCF_046629955.1 Centroberyx affinis | reverse complement strand
GTATATTTAAGACCATGTACTTTGTATACTTTGACTTGAGTAAAGGATTTGAAACGGTACTTCAACTTCTACCAGAGTATATTTTATCTGAGTATTTGCACTTTTACTTGAGTAGGGAATTTGTGTTCTTCTACCTCCTCTGGCCGCTAGCTTCTACAGAACAAATGTAGGAAAGCCTCTGATTGGCTGAGCTGAGACGGACAGACAGACGGACAGATGGATCAGTGAGGTCAGCAGCAGGATAAGCCTTAGTTACTGGATCACCAGCAGTAAGGAGGTCAGGGGTCAGAGGTCACAGCACCTCATTAATATTCCTGTGACCCTGAAATGATCGTATAAGACAGAAGAGCTGCGGAAAGAAATACAATCAGAGCTAAAGAGAAGAAGAAGAAGAAGAAGAAGAAGCAGCAGAGGGAGAGGAGTTAGAAGAAGTGCTTCATCAGGTGGGGTGACGCCACCTTCTTCTCTTCTTCTTCTCTTCTTCTCTTCTTCTTCTTCTTCTTCAGGACGGCGAGCGGCTGATTGCCGGCGTTAAAAAGTCAAACTGGCTATTGAATAATGAGTGAAGTCGCTCTTCAGCTGGTAATCATGTTTCAATCAGCTGCTCCGTCCACTCCAGACGCTCCGCCGGCCGCAGAGACGAGAATCAAACGCTCCTCAAGACTCAAGCATTCACAATATATTCAACATCTGACCGCTTCTATCTATCTATCTATCTATCTATCTATCTACCTATCTATCTATCTATCTACCTATCTATATAATAAGATATTTTCTATTACTTATTAACCTCTCTCTCTCTTTCTCTCTCTCTCTCATCCCTCCATCCAGCAGATAAAAGTAGTTTAGTAAAATAATCAGGTATTTTCAATGATTTATTAACTCTCTTTCTTCAGATTTACAGTATTGCCCCTCTCTCTCTCTCTCTCTCTCCCCCCACTCTCTCTCTCTCTCTCTCTGTCTCTCTCTCTCTCTCCCCCACTCTCTCTCTGCCATTGTCTCTCTCTCATCCCTCCATCCTCAAAGTAGTTTAATAAGACAATAATGGTTAATAAGATGTTTTCTCTGATGTATTAACCTTCTCGCTCTCTCTCTTTCCCCCTCTCTCTCCCTCTCTCTCCCTCTCTCTCCTCATCTATCTATCTATCTATCTATCTATCTATCTATCTATCTATCTATCTACCTATCTATATAATAAGATATTTTCTATTACTTATTAACCTCTCTTTCTCTTTCTCTCTCTCATCCCTCCATCCAGCAGATAAAAGTAGTTTAGTAAGATAATCAGATATTTTCAATGATTTATTAACTCTCTTTCTTCAGATTTACAGTATTACCCCTCTCTCTCTCTCTCTCTCCCACCACTCTCTCTCTCTCTCTCTCTCTCTCTCTCTCTCTCTCTCTACCATTGTCTCTCTCTCATCCCTCCATCCTCAAAGTAGTTTAATAAGACAATAATGGTTAATAAGATGTTTTCTCTGATGTATTAACCTTCTCTCTCTCTCTCTGTCTCTCTCTTTCCCCCTCTCTCTCCCTCTCTCTCCTCATCTATCTATCTATCTATCTATCTATCTATCTATCTATCTATCTATCTATCTATCTAATAAGATATTTTCTATTACTTATTAACCTCTCTTCTCTCTCTCTCTCTCATCCCTCCATCCTCATAGTAGTTTAATAAGACAATAATGGTTAATAAGATGTTTTCTCTGATGTAATAACCCTCTCGCTCTCTCTCTCCCTCTCTCTCTCTCTCCCTCTCTCTCTCTCTCTCTCTCTCTCTCTCTCTCTCTCTCCCTCTCTCTCACTCCCCCCCCCCCCCCCCCCAGCTGGTATACTGGGCCAGTCAGCAGCAGGATCAGGATGAGAAGATGGCTGGCTGTGTGTTTCCAGTGGGACCAGAGAGCTTTCAGCGCTTCACGCCGGACTCCCTGGCGGCCATCGAGCAGCGCATCGCCCAGGAGAGGGCCCGCCGCAACAAACACTACCAGGAGGTACACACACACACACACACACACACACACACACACACACACACACACACACACTAGGGCTCTCAATTTCACCTAAAAAATCAAATTCGACTATGAATTGACTGACTGAAATTAGTCAAATTCCATTGAAATTCAAATTAAATTTGAATGCTGAATCCAAATCTCTGTGTGATTTTTTTGATTATTTCACAAGAAATAAACAAAACTTATATAGAAAAGACAGAAAAATAAACATGATAAAGAATTTGTATAGTAGAAATAGGTTTTTTCCCATCGTATAAATCATCTTGTGACCCCCCTCCCAACATTATCTCATGAGCCCCTGGGGGGTCCCGAGCCCCAGGTTGAGAACCAGGTCTAGTAGAGAGATGTCATGAGCCGAGGCAGGAAAAGCCAGTCCAGTTCAGTTCGGTTCGGTTCGGTTCGGTTCAGTTCAGTTCAGTTCAGTTCAGTTCAGTTCAGTTCATATCATTTCTGTTCAGTTCAGTTCAGTTCAGTTCAGTTCAGTTCAGCTCAGCTCAGCTCAGCTCAGCTCAGTTCAGTTCAGTTCAGTTCAGCTCAGCTCAGTTCAGTTCAGTTCAGTTCAGATTAATTCAGTTCAGTTCAGTTCAGATCAGTTCAGATCAGTTCAGATTAATTCAGTTCAGTTCAATTCAGAATGATTCAGTTCAGTTCAGTTCAGATTAATTCAGTTCAGTTCAGTTCAGCTCAGCTCAGTTCAAGATGGATTTAAAAACACATGTTTAAAATTGGGGTTCAGTGTCTGGCTGCTCCTTTAATTGGTAACAGATTTAAAGTGGGATGCTGATGCGTATCCTTTAAACCAATTAACACATCAATCTAATATCTTGGAATTCATATAACAACAGAACAATCTCTTCACTACAAAAATCTCCATCTTAACAAGTCATTTAGTTTCTTATTGAGTCCTAAAATTGCAGTTTTCTTAAAACAAGTGAGAAAAATCTGCCAGTGAGGTTTGATAATTTCATTTGTTTCCAATGCAAGTGACTTGTTCAGATGGAGGTTTTCCACAGTGTTTAAACTCACAGTGTTTCATCCCATAACTTCAAACCATGGAAGCGAACACAGAGAGACGCAACGAATAAAACGGGTTCAGAAATTTAAAAAAAACTGGGTTGCGGTTTGGGGTTTGAAGTTGTTTTGATGTTTTGACATTCGACCGAATTTCATATACTGATATTCATTCTGACAGCCTTAACACACACACACACACACACACCACACACACACACACACACACACACACTTGTGTTATGTAAGGTGGTGTGTGTTGGATCACGTCAGGACAACTGTGCTGACAGGAATCAATGTCAGCTGATGCTTTCAGTGTTTGTTGTCGTGTGTTTCAGCTTTGAGCTTCACATGTCAATATTCACATGTGTGTAAAGATTTAAAGGATATTTACCATTTAGTGGACGCCCTGCAGTCTAATGCTGATAATAACACTGATAATGATGACTGACAATACTAATGCTACAAATAATTATTATATTATGTCATTATTATTATTATTGTACCAATAAGAAAAAAAAACTATTTAAAATTATTAAATATAATTTAAAAATAACATTTTTAACAGTCAATCAAAACCAGACATCATGAAATAAATTAAAACAAGTCAAAACAAGAAGGATGAAGATGAAAGGATAAGAACAGACGATAAAAACAATATTAATTCCCCTCTCCTCTGTGGTGATAAAGGAGTTGGATGGTCTATCTAAACATGGTGAAAGTATCAAAACTAAATCCACACAATCCATATTAGTGCAGCGAGCCTCTAAACGAGCCGTTTGGACTTCCGTAACTTTGTGGCGTCACAAAGGTTCGCTCATTATCATTTTTGTAAGAAATAATAGACTAACAAAGTGTTTTTTTCAAAGCGGTTGAGCGGTTGTCGTTGTTTATTACCGGAGAGTTTTGGAGAGCGGTCTGGCTGCAGAGCTCCGCTGTCAGGCCCGCTCCGCGCTCAGGTCTCTTCTTTGTCAGTTATTTTAAACTGCCAATACCGTCTCAAGCGAGGTATACTTGTCCCAAGCTGAAGTTCCATGAAACTCGCCATATGTTCATTTCCGGTTTTGCTGCCGAAGCGCATTCAATTTTCAAAATAAAAGCCCCGCAAGGCTGCCACAAGAAACATAGTTGTGAGTGGTGAAATCTCCCTAATTAATAATAATTTATCCAAATGTTTAGGGGGACGACGTAGACAATTTCTGAGTGCATTACTGTCTTATGATCAGTGCTAACCGGAGGTCGCGGGAGAAAACGTTATCTCTCTGTTATCTTCCTCTCAGCTGATGTTTTCCTTGGCTAAAGTCTGACTCAGTAATGTTACCTCAGTAGATATTTACACAAATTTTACACCATTGGTAAATACCATGCCTTAAAGTTTACAAATGCAAGCTTCATTCATGCACAGGCTACGCTCAAATGTTCAGGTTGCATGTACAAAACAAAATGCAAAAAAAAAAAACCCAAAACAAAACAACGCAAAATCAGCCCATTAGACACGTCATTGCAATCAAAAACATTGATTAAAGTAACCGATCTACAACAACGGCAGATTGAGCCGACAGAAAAAGAGAGTAGTGGCACCGTCCTGAGAGCGGAGGTAAAGCGCGATTAATATAACTGACGAAGAAGAAGAACGTTGGACTGAATCATTAAAATGAGAGAAGAAGAGACCTGAGCGTGGAGCGGGCCTGGCAGCGGAGGTCTGCACCCAGACCCTTTTGGAGTTTTCCCTACCTGTAGCTGCCGGGCCGCGGCGTCTCACGTTTCACTCTCGAAACGGTTAGCCAATCCAATCGGAACAGAGGGGTCGTTAATATTAATGAGCCTTAAAGACACGGCGACAGAAACGGCCTGTTCTTGGTAAGGCTCAGAGAGATGCTGGAAAATGTTTTTGGTTCATGACACCACACACACAGCTTTGAATGGACAGAAAGACACAAAATAAAACCTTTAAGCAGTGGTTTTGAATGTTTTAAAGAAGTCGGTAAACGGGCCTGTGTGTGTGTGTGTGTGTGTGTGTGTGTGTGTGTGTGTGTGTGTGTGTGTGTGTGTGTGTGTGTGTATGTGTGTGGCAGGACCTGGGCGATGTGCAGCTCCCCCGGCCCAGACTCGACCTGGAGGCTGGGAAACAGCTGCCGCGCATCTTCGGAGACATCCCATCTCATCTGGTGGGAGTTCCTCTGGAGGACATCGACCCATACTACTTCAGAGACCAGAGGGTAGGTGACCCCCCTGTGTGTGTGTGTGTGTGTGTGTGTGTGTGTGTGTGAAGGTCTTTGGGAATATCCCCTCTCGTCTGGTTGGAGGATCCCTGGAAGATAAATCGACTCTTGCCACTTTACTGAAGACCAGAGGGTAGGTGACTGTGTGTGTGTGTGTGTGTGTGTGTGTGTGTGTGTGTGTCACATCAGCCCTTACTTTAAGGACCAGAGGGTTGGTGTTTGTTGGTGTGTGTTTGTGCCTTTGGTTACATCCTCTTATCACTTTATAGACCAGAGGGTAGAAGAGAGAGAGAGAGAGAGAGAGAGAGAGAGAGAGAGAGAGAGAGAGAGAGAGAGACAGAGAGAGAGACAGAGAGGGAGAGAGAGAGAGAGAGAGAGAGAGAGGGAAAGAGAGGGTTAATACATCAGAGAAAACATCTTATTAACCATTATTAAACTACTTTGGAGGGATGAGAGAGAGACAATGGCAGAGAGAGAGTGGGAGAGATAGAGAGAGAGAGAGAGAGAGAGAGAGAGACAGAGTGTGTGTGTACATCATGTTGCAGCCTCTCTCTCCTTTTTCTCTACCTCCCTTCTCCTCTCTTTCTCCTCTGTTCTGTCTCTCTCTTTTCAAACTCTCTTCCAATTTAAAATCTATTTCTCCTCTGTTTTATTTTTGCTCTCTTTCTCTCTCTCTCTCTCTCTCTCTCTTTCTGCCTCTCTTTCTCTCTCTCTCTCTCTCTCTCTCTCTCTCTCTCTCTCTCTCTGTAGCTCAGGTGTGTTGCGTTCCTTGGGGGTTTAGGTAGAGAAGTGTTACTCAGAGTCTACAGGGGAAACACACACACACACACACACACACACACACACATACACACACACACACACACACACACACACACACTCGGACACATTTACACAGGCACATACACACTGTCTCTTCCTCTTCCTCTCTCTCTCCCTCTCTCTCTCTCTCACACACACACATACACACACACACACACACACTGTATCCAGGGAGTGTGTGTGTTTATGTGTGTGTATGTTCTCAGCGCCAGTTGGCTTGTAAGAGCGACTAGAGTTTGGGGATTTAGCTGAACACACACACACACACACACACACACACACACACACACACACACACACACACACACCGCCTCTCTGTATCTTCACACTGTGTTCACATTCATGTTCCATTAAACTCACACTCACTGCATCCACTAAACTGTCCTGCTGAAGCTCAATATGGCTTCGAGAGGCCAGATGTCATGAGTAGGGATTGGATTTCATACCAGACAAAATGATATATTAATAAACGATCTGCTTCAGTACCAACATTACTTTATCTGCACAGGAGATAAAAGTTCAAGTCAGTTTTTCTAATTTTCCCTCGTCACACACTCACTGCTCGCTGGCTTTCCAGGTCAGTTCAGTGTTATCATGCGTGACACTGCAGATAACAGTTAGGAAGATAAGCGAGAAAAAGAGTAGTAGCTTTTCATCATATTAAAGATGATTCACAGCAAAAATAATGATTTAAAAATATAAAAAATAATGTCAGAAAAACAAAAATAATTCCAATTTAATAACATCAGATTGAAAGCAGGAAGATAAAATGAGTCGTGGCAATGTAGAAACGACAAACAGAACCATAGAGAGATAAAAAATCAACAGAAAAATACAGAAGAGGATTAGGGCCACGTGAAAATTTTAGTTCTGAGTTTAAAGTCAGAATTCTGTGAAAAAAGTCAGAATTTTCTCAGAATTCTGACTTTAATCTCTGAACTCAAATAATTTTTTTATGTGGCCTCTGTTACATGTAATTCATGACAACTGGAATATTTTGTCAAATTAGAAACCAGCAGAGTCCGCTCAGTAGTTCAGAAATGGAAATGCTGATTGACTCTACTGACTCCAGTGACACCGTTGACTCTGTTGACTCTGGTGACTCCACTGACTCCACTGACTCCACTGACTCTACTGAGTCTGCTGACTCTGGTGACTCTGGTAACTCTGGTGACTCTGCTGACTCTGGTGACTCTGGTAACTCTACTGACTCTGCTGACTCTGGTAACTCTGGTGACTCTGGTAACTCTACTGACTCTGCTGACTCTGGTAACTCTGCTGACTCTGCTGACTCTGCTGACTCTGGTGACTCTGGTAACTCTGGTGACTCTGGTGACTCTGGTGACTCTGGTAACTCTGGTGACTCTGGTGACTCTGGTAACTCTGGTGACTCTGCTGACTCTGCTGAATCTGGTGACTCTGGTAACTCTACTGACTCTGCTGACTCTGGTAACTCTGGTGACTCTGGTAACTACTGACTCTGCTGACTCTGGTAACTCTGCTGACTCTGCTGACTCTGGTGACTCTGGTAACTCTGGTGACTCTGGTGACTCTGGTGACTCTGGTAACTCTGGTGACTCTGGTGACTCTGGTAACTCTGGTGACTCTGCTGACTCTGCTGAATCTGGTAACTCTGCTGACTCTGCTGACTCTGGCGACTCTGGTGACTCTGGTGACTCTGGTGACTCTGGTGACTCTACTGACTCTGGTGACTCTGGTGACTCTGGTAACTCTATTGACTCCGTTGACTCCGCTAACTCTGTTGACTCTGCTGACTCTAGTGACTCTGCTGACTCTGGTGACTCTGGTGACTCTGGTGACTCTGCTGACTCTGCTGAATCTGGTAACTCTGCTGACTCTGCTGACTCTGGCGACTCTGGTGACTCTGGTGACTCTGGTGACTCTGGTGACTCTACTGACTCTGGTGACTCTGGTAACTCTATTGACTCCGTTGACTCCGCTAACTCTGTTGACTCTGCTGACTCTAGTGACTCTGCTGACTCTGGTGACTCTGGTGACTCTGGTGACTCTGCTGACACTGCTGACTCTGCTGACTCTATTGACTCCGTTGACTCCGCTGACTCCGTTGACTGTACTGACTCTGTTGACTCTGCTGACTCTGCTGACTCTGCTGACTCTGATGACTCTGATGACTCTGTTGACTCTGATGACTATGGTGACTCTGCTGACTCTGCTGACTCTGCTGAATCTGATGACTCTGCTGACTCTAATGACTCTGATGACTCTGCTGACTCTGCTGACTTGACTCGTCCCACTCAACAGCTCAGAAACTCAATTCTACCAACTATCACAGTGTCGTTATTTTGGTGATTTTCATATTTTATCTTAAATTGGAAGATTCCCTGCTGCTCTGACCCTTTCAAAACACATTGGACAAACTAAAACATGTTTGTTAGACAAGCTAAAAATAAGGCTATGTTTATTAGCTCCTGAAAAGTTGACATTTTGGAGATACAAGTTTTTCAACCGGAAACAGTGACAGGCTGGTCAGCGGCCAGCTGACTCGCTCAAACTCATCAGGGAAATGGAATGGAATAGAATAGAATAGAATAGAATAGAATAGAATAGAATAGAATAGAATAGAATAGAAGAGACAAACCAAATCCAGCGTAACTCCACATGGTCACTGTTCCATGTCATTTAGCTGTAATCCCACAACATGAAACCAAGCAGAGGTGAACAGGACATCACAGAACTCCACAGAATAGAATAGAATAGAATAGAATAGAATAGAATAGAATAGAATAGAAGACAATAGCTTCACACAGACAGAGACAGGACCTTGCAGCCTACAGCTGATTCACTGCTGATGCTCCCTGCCTCTTCATACCTTGTAGCATTAAAGAGTAAAACAGTGGAAGGAAAAGCGCCCAAACCTGTCAGAGTCACTATGAAGAACAAAGGCAGGGCTTCCCTGCATGAAACATAATGCGGTTTAATGAAGTAACTGTCACAAGTCACAAAAGATCAATAGTGGCACATCTTCAAATAATGAACAAATATCACAGAAATTCAGGTGCAGAGGGAGCTGACTGAGCAAGAGCTTTTTTCTTGTACCTGAATTTATGTGATATTTGTTCATCATTTATTATTTGTTCATTATATGTGCCACTATTGAACTTTTCTGACTTGTGACAGTTGCTTCATTAAACTACATTACTTTCTCCCTCCCTTTGTTCTCCAGCATTAACAACTTAAAGATATTTATCAGTTTACAGTCTGCTGACAGCAGAATCTGCTAAATATGTAAAAGTAGATGGTTAACATCACAACCGGCCAGCAAAAAGTACAAAATAAACATTTCTATTTGGTTTGTCCCCTCCTCTCTGAGGCTGCTGGAGGCCAAGCTCTCTGCTCATAACATGAAACAGAACAGAGCTGAACTCAAGTAAACAGAGTTGAATAGAATGCAGTTTAACTGGAGCAGAATTGAACAGAACCAAACAGAGTTGAATAGAGTACAATTGGACTGAACAGAGTTGATCTGAACAGAGTTGAATTGAACACAGTTGAACAGAACAGAACAGAACGTACCTGAACAGAATCAAGTTGAATAGAATAGAGTTGAACAGAACAGACTAGACTAGATTAGACAAGAATAGAACAGAACAGAACAGGATCTGACAGAGCAGAGTCAGAATCTATTGTGTCTAGTTCTGTGTTGCTATGTGGGGAATCCCTTGGTAACCAGCTCTCCGTCTGTGGAGGGAGGGATGGACTGGAAAAGGCCAGGAGTCTGGATGATTCAAATCTGTGTGTGTGTGTGTGTGTGTGTGTGTGTGTGTGTGTGGGAGAGAGAGAGAGAGAGAGACAGTGTGTGGGAGGTGTCACTGCATGTTTATGGCCTTGTTCTTTAACCACGATGGATCTGATGTTATTCTCTTGTTCTCTCTCTCTCTCTCTCTCTACCTTTATCCTTCCTACCCTCTCTCTCTCTCTCTCTCTCTCTCTCTACCTTTATCCTTCCCACCCTCTCTCTCCCTCCCTCTCTCTCTCTCTCCCTCTCTCTCTCTCTCTCTCCCCTTCTCTTCCTATCTCTGTCATTGTCTTCTTCCCTCCATCCCTTTCTTCCCTGATATATTTTTATGTTTAACTTGATTTTAAATTTTGTTTAACAAAAACATTTTACACAATAAATAATTATAAAATTATAGATTTATATTTATTCATCATTTATTTGTTTATGTATTATTTATTTATTTTCTTGTCATTCCAGTTCTTCTTTTAATTTATTTTTTATTTCATTTTTGAATTATTTTTCTCTCTCCTTCAGATCTTAATTGTTTTTTTTTATTTTCTCCCACTAAAAGTTACATGTTTTCCCTTCTCTTCTTTTTCCCATCTTCCAAACCTTTATAGTTCTTTTTTTTTTACAGTTTATTTTCAAATTTTCTCTTGCTAAATATTGTTACAAATAAAACATCACAATATTATATACAATAAATGCATTTATTTTTTCTCTTTTTTTTTTTTTTTTTTTTTTTTTACATTTTTTTACTTTCTCTCTCTAAAAACTGTTACAAATAAAATGAATTATGAATAATAAATGTATTCATTTTCTCTCTCTCTGTGTTTCTTCCAGACCTTCATAGTTCTCAACAAAGGGAAGGCGATCTTCCGTTTCAGTGCCACATCCGCTCTCTACGTCTTCAGCCCCTTCCACCTCGTCAGGAGGATCTCCATCAAGATCCTGGTCCACTCATATCCTCACACACCAATATAACATGATGTAACAGTGTGGCTCTCCATCGCTGCCTGGGGGGTCAGAGGTCAGAGGTCAGAGGTCAGTGTGTTGCTCAAAGGCTCTTCAGCAGGCAGGAGTCAGTGTTTGGTCTGTGGTTGAAGGACTTTCTGTATGATGCCCGGATCTCTGATAGAAACAAAATAGACATAGGCTCTGCTGTTTATTCACCCTGAAGCCACTTCACCACTTCACTTCTTCTTCTTCTGTGTCGATGCAGTTTTCCTCTGCAGCTTCATCCTGACACGTTGGTGGTGTTGTGGGTGTGACAGTCTAGTCTCGCGAGGCCAGATCCAAATCAGACATTTTACCCAAATCTTGCTTTTGGTGTAGGAAATACCTTCCCCCTTTTTGTCTCAGTCAGTGCTTCCTGGTTGACCTGTGCTGTATTTCCATTGGCTACACAGACTGTCAGTCAGTGACACCGGTCACAGGGAGACGATGTCACCGCTAGCGCCATTATGTCAGGTTTAGACCAATCTGTGAACCCATCGTCTATCGGTCTGATCGATTAGACTCTGGGGGTGACTGCCAATATTTGGGGGTTTCCGGTGCAGCCAGCGGACATCCGGGCCAAGACTTCCTCTTCCTTCCTCCGGTCATCGTTTACAGTCCGATTAGCAACTTGAGACGAGAGAATGGAGTCGGAGTCGAGAGACGACGTCTCATATGCAGATATCTGTTTATAGAGATTAGCCCAAATGTCGTCCGGACCTAAAACACCTACAAAGAGTATCGATGTTTGTGTGTTGTGTGGAGAAACGTTCGACTTTCGCGTCTCAAGATTTTGTTTCTCTGACCCAAATTGAGAATATTTTTATTGTTAGATACCATTTTGTCCAGAATTCCAAGACTGTACTGTAGGTAAAGAGATAACAGTGAAACTATGATCAAAATAATCATTCTTCTACTCATTCTCTAATTGTGTATATTGATGAAGTTTAACACTTCATCAACTTGCTGGGGACCGCCTGGAACCCCCTCAAGGACCGCTGGTGTTCCCCGGACCCCACGTTGAGAACCACTGCTTTAAGCTGTGCTTGTTTAGTGCGTTAGCTTCTAATTTTACACTTTTTTTAGTGTTTTAGTGTTGTACTGTCTGTAACTTTTAATGCTGCTATCTTGGTCAGGTCTATTTTACTTGGTAAAAAAAAGGTTAAATAAAACAAATACTAGTCCAGACCCGGGGATGGGCGCGCCACAACTCTGTGCAGACTTGCCAAAAATGTGCATAAACAGCGTAAATTTGGGAAAATGGAAAAATCAGCTTTGTCAGTCCCTGCCTGTGCCAATGCTCAATGCCCATGTGCAGTTTCAGATTGATTGGCCGACCCATCGAGGAGCAAAACGGATGCAGACAGACAGACAGACAGACTGAGTTTTCCTCATTTTATAGTAGGATAAAAGCAGTGTAACGGTTCACTGGATGGAAGCTCTGGGCTTCATGTGTCAGACGCCGCTGCATCGATTCAAACAGTTTGTATCGGGCTGAAGCAGCGAGGGAGTTCCAGCTGAATCGTTGCAGGCTGCTCTCTACCGGAAAAGCCCAATAGGACAGAAGACTTTTGTCATTTTAATGCCTAATTAGTGTGTGTTTCTCTTCCTCTGAGACTTTGCATTGTATTGAATTGCATTGTATCATATTGCAGCAAATTGTATCGTATTATCGTATCGTATTGCATCGTACCACAAGTCTGAAATGGTGGTGTGGCAGTGCATTATGGGATACGGCTTGATTTTGAACCAGTAGATTATTTCATTGAGACCCCAAAACACAATCCCCCAAATACCAAAAACAAAAAAATCTTCATTTTACAGCTGATTTTGAAAAAATATAATCGAGGTGATTAACTGGCTAATGTGCGCTTTAACAGAATTAATTTAGCATTAGTGTGTATTCAGCCACATGTTCACAGATGGATCTTCCTACTGCATTATATTGTCAAATATAATTACACTGTGATTTATTTTTGCTGGATTTTATGAGGTGTGAATATGTGAAGCTGAGAGAAAATGACGTGTGTGTGCTGGTAGATAGGGCTGGGTGCTGTGTGTGTGTGTGTGTGTGTGTGTGTGTGTGTGTGTGTGTGTGTGTGTGTGTGTGTGTGTGTCATAGTACGCTATTGCCTTATACAGTGATGTGTGTGTGTGTGTGACAGAGAGAGATTGAGAGTCTGTGTATGTTAGATGTGGAATGTCTGTGCATGTTTGTGTGTAGGTGTATATTCAACTCTGTGTGTGTGCGTGTGTGTGTGTGTGTGTGTGTGTGTGTGCGTGTGTGTGTGTGTGTGTGTCCGTATGCCTGCTTTGTTCTGACTGTAGACTGATGTAAAATGAAGACGTCAGTGTTATCTAACTGCCTCCCCACTTCCAGGCGTTTTGTGCTTGGCTTTTGTTTTCTCCTCTCTCCAGCAACAACATTCTTCTCACTTTGTTTTTTACTTTATAAGGAAACACACCAGTACACAAGTGTAGATGTAGATCGGCCTGTTGGTTGACTTCCCTGTTAAGTGATCAGAACAGAGAAACTGAGGTGATCCATGCTAGGCTCCATGCTTTAGCTACACTATGTTGAGTGATAGTAGCTCCATGCTAACACTTTAGCGTACACTATGTTGAGTGATAGTGGCTCAATGCTAACGCTTTAGCGTACACTATGTTGAGTGATAGTGGCTCCATGCTAACACTTTAGCATACACTATGTTGAGTGATAGTGGCTCAATGCTAACACTTTAGTGGCTCCATGTTAACACTTTAGCGTACACTATGTTGAGTGATAGTGGCTCCATGCTAACACTTTAGCGTACACTATGTTGAGTGATAGTGGCTCCATGCTAACACTTTAGTGGCTCCATGCTAACACTTTAGCGTACACTATGTTGAGTGATAGTGGCTCCATGCTAACACTTTAGCGTACACTATGTTGAGTGATAGTGGCTCCATGCTAACACTTTAGCATACACTATGTTGAGTGATAGTGGCTCCATGCTAACACTTTAGTGGCTCCATGCTAACACTTTAGCGTACACTATGTTGAGTGGTAGTGGCTCCACGCTAACACTTTAGCGTACATTATGTTGAGTGATAGTGGCTCAATGCTAACATTTTAGCATCCACTATGTAGAGTGATAGTAGCTCCATGCTAACACTTTAGCGTACACTATGTTGAGTGGTAGTGGCTCCACGCTAACACTTTAGCGTACACTATGTTGAGTGATAGTGGCTCCATGCTAACACTTTAGCATACATTATGTTGAGTGATAGTAGCTCCACGCTAACACCTTAGCGTACACTATGTTGAGTGGTAGTGGCTCCACGCTAACACTTTAGCATACATTATGTTGAGTGATAGTGGCTCCATGCTAACACTTTAGTGGCTCCATGCTAACACCTTAGCGTACACTAGCAGCAATTTTTGCTGTTATGTTGTCTTAAATTTGGTCTTCTGGTTTGTCTATGTGATATGTGGTTGTGTGTTTTGTGTTTTATAGTGAAGAACTATGTAACCTTAGTTTTTAAAAGGCTGCTATATAAATAAAGTAAATGCTTTAACTTTAGCATGGAGAATCCACCTATCTACTAAAAACGTTATGTATTCCTATATTTATTGGAGTATTTAGGCAGCAAATGTCTAATATTTCACAAGGAAAAAGATTAATCACCGCGACTGTACACATTACAATCATAACACATTTAAAATGTCCATATTATAGAAATGAGTAGATACCTTTGCCATATTTTTTACTACATTAACCTGGTGAAATCATTATCATCACCTCAGACTGTCTGAGCACAGAGCTGCAGAGTTTACACTGAAGCAGAAACAGACAGAGATCCTACAGCTGGACGGCTTCCAGCCTCACTTAAAGGAATGACACTGTATATATCAGTTATAAATCATCTGCCCTGTGTGTGTGTGTGTGTGTGTGTGTGTGTGTGTGTGTGTGAGAATCAGAAGACTCATCCAGTCGGTCGTATTTCTAAGCCAGATATCATCTTCAGCTGTCTGCCTCGCCATAAACATGACCAGTAAATATCACCCAGCCTTCATCAAGGTGGTCTGTGCTCACACACACACACACACACAAACACACACACACACACACACACACACACACACACACACACATATACACACACACATTCACAGGTGTTCACATACACA
>NW_027284372.1:5000-7500 GCF_046629955.1 Centroberyx affinis | reverse complement strand
TGAAGTATGGAGTGAAAGAGAGAGAAGGAAAAGAGAAAGAATAGGGGAAAGAGGGAGGGGAAAGTGAGTTAGAAAGTGAGAAGCAGGGAGAGAGAAGTGAAGACGCCGAGAAGAAGAGGGAGAGGAAGAGAGAGAGGGAGAGGGAGAGGGAGAGGTAAAGGGAGAGGAAGAGGGAGAGGGAGAGGGAGAGGAAGAGGAAGAGGAAGAGGGAGAGGGAGATGAAGAGGGTGAAGAAGAGGGAGAGGGAGAGGGAGAGGGAGAGGAAGAGGAAGAGGAAGAGAGAGATAGAGAGAGAGAGGAAGAGAGAGAGAGAGGGAGAGAGAGAGAGAGAGAGGGAGAGAGAGAGAGAGGGAGATAGAGAGAGAGGGAGAGGGAGAGAGAGAGGGAGAGGGAGATAGAGAGAGAGGGAGAGGAAGAGGGTGAAGAAGAGGGAGAGGGAGAGGGAGAGGGAGAGAGAGAGGTAGAGGTAGAGGTAGAGGTAGAGTGAGAGGAAGAGGAATCCTGCAGAGGGAGTGGGAAGTATAACAGCATTATCAGTACGGTGGCCTGGGAGGTCCACACAGCAGAGCTCTCATTAGGCTTAATTGGCTCTTGGTGGCGTTTGGGGGATTTTTGCTTTGTTTGTCGCTCAGTAAGTGAATCATCTCACCTGCTGCCTCGCTGCCGCCTTACAGCCGACTACTCAATCAACAATTACCTGACGTTAAAATAACTTTTCACCCGCGGGTTTGGGCCGCGCTCACAGAGGGAACATGTTCCTTCTGCCAAATTACAATAATTATGATTCATTTATAGCCGTGATTGACAGCCGAGCGGCTCCGGAGCCTCTCCCTCCCGTACCGTGTGTGATATCTGCCTCTGAGCCGTGAAGGGAACGTTTAACATGTTCTGCTTTTGCTTTTGTGACAGTTTGGAAAGTTACCTACCGTTCCCGTTAAGCGACGATTATATAAGAGCGAGCCGCTCTGCTGTTAATGGCATATTAATTTGCTTTATTGAACGTGGCGGGCGGAGCGAGAGGGAGAGGGAGAGGGAGCGGTGACACACACACACACACACACACACACACACACACACACACACACACGCTCTAGCTCGGCACAGTCTTTCAAGGCAGTTCGTCTTTATTTAGCCCTAATGGGAAATTACTGCAAGGTATTAAAACAAAACACATGAAGAATCACATCAGCATTCGTCTGTACACATTCTGGAAAAGGAGGTTTGTAACAACGCATTATGTAATAACAACGCATTATGTAATAACTCAACAAAATGTAATACATTTTCACTTCATTATGTAATAACACCCGCATTTTGTAATAATCTGCCGCATTTTGTAATACACAGCCTGAACGCAATATGTAATACATTTCCCCGCATTTTGTAATAAATTACATATTGCGGTGGTTGTTACAAAATGCGTGAGTTGCACTTTTTTATTATGATGAAAATGTAATAATACTGTGCATTATGTAATAACCAACCAAAATGGCTGTCTTCATCTGTACACTTATATTTTTCTTATATTTTTAACAATTAAGCTAAATTAAACTTCCCCAATATTAAATTAGACCGGTGTTATAGTTGACTCTGATCTTAGTCTAAATAGACACATAACAGCAGTAACAAGATCAGCTTTTTATCATCTTACAAATACAGACAAACTCAGGGACTTCATGTCAAAAGCCGACCTGGAAAAACTCATTCAGGCTTTTATTTCTATCAGACTGCTGCACTGGTCTTTAGACAGAGCTCCCACAAAGACCAGCAAGTTTATTACATATTGCCTTCAGGCTGTGTATTACAAAATGCGGGTGTTATTACATAATGAAGTGAAAATTTATTACATTTTATCGAGTTATTACATAATGCAGTGTTATTACATAATGCGTTGTTACAAGGTTTTTTTTCTTTTCACTTTAGTTTTTACTGAGTTCAACATTTATAAACATGTAAAAATAAACAGTTAAACATGTACACAAACAAAAAGGGGAAAAAAAAAAAAAAAAAAAGAGGGGTTTTGTTTGGGAGTTACATTCTCAGTAGTCTGCTTTGGGTCCTGAATCATGTCTTTTCTTCCAGCTGTGCTTCTTGCAATCTCAAACGATATGTGAGTTTTTCCATTATGTAGATTATCTCTACTATCTCTATCCATTGTTCCTGAGCAGGGGGATCCACTTTACCCCATTTCCTTATGATAGCTTTTTTACTAGCTATTAACACTATTTTGACCAGATACCTATCCCTTATTTGTATATTTTCTTCAGTAAGATTACACAATGCAAAAGAAGCTTTTACATTTACATTTGAGGCCTTCAGCTGATGCTCTGCAGAGACTGACAGTGAGGACCAATGAGCTTCAGGTCCAGATCACCCACATGACAAGAGGCAGTGAAGACATTTATATTTACATCTGAGTCTTCTAGCTCTGAGCGACTTGTAGCTGTAAATCACAGTAAAGTCTCTCTAAAGCGTCCCTGTGAGTTTGTTCTGGTGCTTA
>NW_027284371.1:0-20676 GCF_046629955.1 Centroberyx affinis | reverse complement strand
TACATAAAATATTTCAACACTTCCATGTTCAGGAATATTAACATTGAGTTCTTTATGTAGGATGTTTATGAGGAAGGGAAGTCCAGGAGTCAGGACAAAGGAGAGCATGGAGAAGATGAGGGAGAGAACAGGAGAGAAGATGAGGGAGAGACAGGAGAGAAGTTGGAGAGAACAGAAAAGAAGAGGGAGAGAACATGAGAGGAGAGGGAGATAACAGAAGAGGGAGAGAACACAAGAGAAGAGGGAGAGAAGACGAGGGAGAGAACACAAGAGAAGAGGGGGAGAACACAAAAGAAGGAGAAGGGGAGAACATGAGAGGAGAGGGAGATAACAGAAGAGGGAGAGAAGACAAGAGAAGAGTTCTTTAATAAAACATAAATTAATTGCTTAATACCATGGTATGTGATTGCTTGTGAACATATAATATCTTGGGTTAAAGAGCGTTGTGCTATAATGTACATTTTGAATGCAATATTATTTGCATATCCTAGTGAAGAAAATATAGAAATGCATTGCATTAGTTTTGGAGACTGAAACAGGGGCCAAAGGTGGTTGCAGTGCTCATGTGCTACCCCTAGAACCCCCCCACATTTAAAATTGCTGCTCCACCCCTGGGAGTCGGAGATAACAAACCACAGGCAACCGACAAAATAATGGCAACACAAATGATGATAATTGATGTCAGTACTTCGAGACCACGGGTTCCCGCGGCGATGTCTGAGGCTGAGTCGGAACCAATGTCTATTGAACGGATGGTGGTCGGAGGGATGCGCTGACGGACAGGACAGGAGTCGGAGAGAAACCATTCCCGCTGTGAACTGTTGCGGCTGTCAGCCAGTATGAGTTGACATGGACACCACTAAAGTCTTTCAGAAAGAAAGAAAACCAACCTCAGCCGGCAGATTCAACAGAAAGAGGCCGAGTTTTGCAAGTTTTGGCTTCAGCAGCAGCAGCAGCAGCCTGGCTTCCAGCCCAAGCCGCAGCAGCAGCAGCAGCAGCAGCAGCTACCCAGATAGCAACAAATAGAGAACTTCAGAGGACGGGTGAGTTGTGTACACAATCCTAGTACATTGTTTAACTTAAAGCTATGTTGTAATTTGGTCAGTCTAAAAGGAGGCATAGGGTGCTTTGACCAGTAACTAGCTGAAGTAATAGTTAGTAGTAGTAGAAAGAGCAAAAGAGTGAAAGCCAGTGCAAGTCTATAAAACAACTACAGTGTAGTAGAGAGACTGCTGACACTGTAGTAGTATCTGTAGTAACCTTACCCAAGAACTTGGCTCTGAAGAAAATCCACTTGGAAACCTCTTCCACCCCAGATCCCGGTACAGGGTCACCTTTCTAAAATCAATAACCATATCCTTGGTTTTATGCATGTTCAGAGCAATAGTTGTAGAAGCTGCAGTACTAGTAGTAGAGGTAGTACTAGAAGTAGTAGTAGTACTACAGTACTAGAGGTTTCAGTGTTTGAAGTAGTTGAAATAGTAGTTTAAAATAGTAGAAGTTGTAGCAGTAGTGTGTGTGTGTGTGTGTGTGTGTGTCTTTTACTCTTTCTACTGATAGTACTACAACTATAACTTCAGCTACTACTTCAAACACTTTCACTCTTTCTACTGATACTACTACAACTATAACTTCAGCTACTACTTCAAATACTTTCACTCTTTTACTCTTTCTACTGATACTGCTACAACTATAACTTCAGCTACTACTTCAAACACTTTCACACTTTTACTCTTTCTACAGATACTACTACAACCAGTGGCGTTTTTATATGTAAAAAATTGGTGGGGCACCAGCTACTTCAATAGATAGCCTACATACCAGGAAAACTACAGTACTCTCTCTTGCTACTGATGTGTGGTTTTTAACACGTCAACAAACAGCGCTGTCCATTGTTCTGAAACAACAGCTAAGCGCAGGGCTGCCAACTCTCACGCATTGAACGTGAGACTCACACAATTGACACTTTTCACATGCAGTCTTCTCACGCAGTGAAAAACAAATTCATAACTGATAATGTCGCGGCGCGACAAAACGGCACAAAGAACTGAGCAATTAAATGATAAAACTATAACGAACTATAAGATATTAAAAAAAACCAAAAAAAACATGACAGGCTCTTTCAATCGTCGTGAATTTACTGCATGTTTTTCTGCTTTTACTGGATTTTACATGACGCGGAGCCAATCGACCCTGAGCAACGACTTGCAGTGTGTTTGAGGTGAAACCAGTTGCTGTTCTGGCTACAGCTGTGGAGAAAATAGATCATAGTTTGCATATGTTGTCTGTGAAGCGCACCATACTCTCACTTTGGCAGGCGATAATTTAATTTGTGCCTATATATCTATATTAGCCTTCCTAGTCCGTGTGGATCAGAGTGTGCCTCTGCCTCACCTGTGCGTAAAGGCGCACGGCCTAACCATCATCCCCGTACCCAAGCCTTTTAGCGATCGAAAGCCACACATATTTATTTCAGCCTGGGACAACGTTTGAAAATGTGACATCATAGAAAGCAAAAGATTTCATTGGTCAAGTGTATATTTTCGCAGATGGAATGCCGCAGAAGACAGAGCAATTACACAAGTTACATTACCACCGCCACAAGCCTAAATTAAGAATGCAATATTTAAGCCGACACAACCAAGCTCAGAACAAATGAGTCTACAGGGCCATAAGCGAACAGCAAAGAGCTCAACACCACTGAAGGCCACAACGAAGCGTACAGGCAACTTTTTAGGGATACAGTGCCATTCTATGACAACAACATTATGACAACAACCTTAATAGATAAGCATGGACACACTGACACTCGTCACCATCTATATAAATCGATCCAGCACAACAATATGGCCAATGCACGGACCATCACCACAAAGGCAGGATGATAAAATATGCTTTCACTCACCAAAGCTGAGGGCTCACTTGAAGAGAAAGGCGGCACGGCGGTTCTTCCTCTGGGCAAACTTCTCGATGACTTTGGGGATGAAGTCATGTAGCTCCTGAATCAGCTGGCTTTCGATGGACAGCATGGCCAATGCGTTGAGTCGCGGCTGTCCCATGGTATTGCGAGTGAACGTTTTTATCCTCTTCAAGGTGGAAAAGTTCCTCTCTGACTCAGATGTTGTCATAGGAGTTGTTATGATAATTTTCAGCAGAGTGACGGTCTCAGCAAAAGCCTCCTCTAAGTTGTTCTCATGGATGGATGTTAACAGAGACAGGGCCGTCTTTCCAGTATGAAGCTCAGTGTGGCGGTACAGAGTGGTCAGCTCAGACTTCAACTTCTCCTCGTTTCCTACAGGCCATAGTTTCACAGCACAGTCAAGCTCAGATGTAGGGAATGACAGGACAAATTGTGGGAAGAGCGAGCTGTCAACCAGCTTTGCAGCGATCAGGTGGTCACTCTGTGAAAACCTCTGTTCCACCTGAGAGATGACTGTGTCGCATGCCTCCTTCATCACCGGCGCTGTGCTGGTTACTCGTCGGCCTGGCTCGTCTGCTCCATCATGAGCGGTGGCGGCTAATTCATCAGTTTGCTGCCGCATATTCTGGACATTCTCCTTGAAACGGGTGAGCGCACTGCTAATCCCAGGTGCATCGATGCTCCGTTTTTGCAGAGTGTTGTATAAAACATCCACTTCTGGCATAAGCAAGAAAAAGAATTCCAGCAGCTGCAGAAAGGCTCTGTCCCGGAGTTTCTTTGACAGACCGTATGCCTCACTTATGGTGGCCTCATCCCATCCTGGCTGTGTGCGTATGGCCTCCATACACTGGAGCAGCGCGGCGCGGTTCTCCCAAACTGCACTGACAGTTCTGCTTTTAAAGTTCCATCGCACAGCGGGTGGCCTTGGGATGCGTCTCTGTGTTGCCTCTGCAAGAGCCGCAACACGTTTGGGAGCGCCAGAGAAAAAGGTGGCAAAAGCAGTTAAATCTGCAAAAAACACCTTCAGGACGCTCATCCTTGCTGAACAAAGTTGCTGCAAGGTCAGGTTCAGCTGGTGGGCGTAGCAGTGAACAAACTGGGCATGTGGATATGTCTCTTTCATTAGCGTCTGTACCCCACGGACGTTCCCACTCATTACAGCCGCACCATCATAAGTCTGAGCGATCAGCTTGTCTCCCAGTTTCAGTGGTTCCAGCACACCCTTGATGCTATTAGAGAGGCCGAGTCCAGTTTTATCTTTGACTTCAACAAACTCCAAAAACCTCTCTGTCACTGTATTGTCAGGCAACATGTATCGCAGCACAGCCACCATTTGTGATTTACAAGAGACATCAGTTGTCTCGTCTGCCTGTATGGCGACAAATGATGTCTCGTCCACTTGCTTGGCTATCTCCTCCCTGTACACTTCATACATACAGTCTAACAGTTCGTTTTGTACAGTGCTGGATATCCCTTTGAAGATGGGCTGAGCATCATAGTGCCTCTGAAGCCTCGAATCGCCCTCACACATTGTCTCGAAAATGCATCTGAATATTCCCGGATTCAGAGAGTCCGCCGACTCGTCGTGGCCCCGCAGTGCTGTCTCACATTTTCCACACAGTTTAATGCATGTTATGATCCGACTGAGCACGTACCTGTTTTCCTCCACTTGTTTGTTATGCTGCTCAATGGAGCGCCTGTATGCACTGTCAATTTGGACAGCGACGTTTACTCTTCCAAGTAAGCCCAATTTCACCGCATTGTCCAGATGACTCCCGCTGCTCTCATGTTTTGCGATCCTCTCAGAAAGATGTTTCAAATCTTTGTAACCCGTCCTCGACCAAGTACCATCTCCACCAAATAGCAGACATGGAAAACAGAAGAGCGCCTTCTTTTGTATGCTAACCGTTAGCCACTTTTTCTTCGAAAACCACTCCACGTTAAACCCGCGGTTACTTTTACCAGCAGTTTGAGTGATGACAATATCCCGTGGCTGGTGGGCACCAAGGCGCTTTAATTCGTATTTCTCCTCCAAATTAAGGGTTTCAAACCTGTGCTCGAGTATGAAATCCACTTCGTTCATTTTCTCAAATTAGCTGGCGTTAGTTAAGCTAAAAATGTCTTCCCTCTTCTTGCCGACTAATGTTCGCGCCGCGCCAGACAGATAGCCAATCAACTCTGAAATATGAAATGACGCTGTAGTGGGGCTACGTGCTGTCAGCACGTGATCTAAATTCGCGTGATCTACATTGAATACAGTAACACTCTGAGCATGCGTATTCATATTTTCCCACGTACAATACACATTGCATAGTGAGAGAGGGGCTAGCCCATTCACGCCACCCTAGGCCTACTGCGGACACGAATCGGGAGAACGCAGTCTGAAGCAGCACGGCAGGGACCAATAAACATTAACTAAAATCCTAACACAAATGATATGCAATTTAGGAAGATGCTATATTCATAGATTATACATTATATTAGATAATAGTCTTTGAGAATTCATAATATAATTTGTGTGCAGTTCTTTCTGGTGACAACAGGTGGGGCTATGGCCCTAATGACCAGTCGCCACTGACTACAACTATAAGTTCAGCTACTACTTCAAACACTTTCACTCTTTTACTCTTTCTACAGATACTACTACAACTTTAAGTTCAGCTACTACTTCAAACACTTTCACACTTTAACTCTTTCTACAGATACTGCTACAACTATAAGTTCGGCTACTACTTCAAACACTTTCACACTTTCTACTAATAGTACTACAACTATAAGTTCAGCTACTACTTCAAACACTTTCACTCTTTTACTCTTTCTACAGATACTGCTACAACTATAAGTTCAGCTACTACTTCAAACACTTTCACACTTTTACTCTTTCTACAGATACTACTACAATTATAAGTTCAGCTACTACTTCAAACACTTTCACACTAACTCTTTCTACAGATACTACTACAACTATAACTTCAGCTACTACTTCAAACACTTTCACACTTTAACTCTTTCTACAGACACTACTACAACTATAACTTCAGCTACTACTTCAAACACTTTCACACTTTTACTCTTTCTACAGATACTGCTACAACTATAACTTCAGCTACTACTTCAAACACTTTCACACTTTTACTCTTTCTACAGATACTGCTACAACTATAAGTTCAGCTACTACTTCAAACACTTTCACACTGTTACTCTTTCTACAGATACTGCTACAACTATAACTTCAGCTACTACTTCAAACACTTTCACTCTTTTACTCTTTCTACAGATACTGCTACAACTATAACTTCAGCTCTAATTCAAACACTTTCACTCTTTTACTCTTTCTTCTGATAGTTCTACAACTATAACTTCAGCTACTACTTCAAACACCAGATAGAAATACTCAAAATGTACAGACATTTAAACTCTTTGTAATGAAATTCAACTGTGTTCAGCCTCCTCTTGCTGAAGCAAGCACACAAATTTTCTTCAGAAAATTTAACCTTTTCTAGTTGTTATTATTCTGCTTCTTCTTCCTACAAGGAAATGCCTGCCTTCCCATGCATGAAAATAAACAAAACTTTGCACATAGGTCCAGCCCCATGCCAAACTTACTCAACTGGCTTTGGGGGTCAGTAGTCCTGATGGTGGCGCTACAGCAACCGTCTAAAGTTTAAAACTTTGAAAATTCATTACAAATCAGCCGTATGTGCTACAGCTTTGCAACTTCAACCTCAATGTAGGCCCAAGTGTGAAGAAACCTTTGTAAACTTCAACCTAGTGCAAATTATGAAGTCCATCACTCTGTTTTTCTCAAAAACTGTAAAACTAATTAAACCTATCTCCTCCCACATTTTTTGCTCAATTGACACCAAACTTGCTACACTGCATCTTCAGACTGTCCTCCACAAATGATCCACCCAGATTTTTGAAATATCAAAAATTGAGCCCACAGTGCATCAAAATGTTTTACTGTAAACAGTACTGTAAACAGCTACTGCAAATTCTCGCTAAATAAATCTCCAATGTTCATGAAGATAAATGACAAAATTTTGCTGTCATGGTAGATGAAGTGTGTAAAAGTTCAGAATTTTATCTCAAAAACTGAATTTTTGACGGTATTTTGAATTCTGCCCTCATGTAAACTATTGCAGTCAATGGAAATAGAGCATCTTTAAACATCAGTTTTTCACTTATGAAGCAATCAATCTTTGTAAAAATAAATTACAGACATCTCTGTTGTCTAGATGAAGTATGCAAATTCTCAGAATTTTGTCTTGAATACTGAATATTTGACACTAGTTTGAAATCTGCCTGTAAATGCATGGACAGCTGTTATCATGCACCCTGGTGGTTGGCTAAGTCATAGTGTGAAGCCTCCTCTAATTATCCCACTTCTCAGGTAGCTCAACACGATCAAGACTCGCCATTGGTGGCAAAGGTTGTGAGTTTGAACCTTGGGTGCTGCAGAATGAACATGCTTATGTCTACTTAGGCATTGTGCTGTGTGGATTAGAGACACATCATTGCAAAGATTTTTAATTTAAGAAGTTTTAAATAATTATTTCTCTTCCAAGTCCGCCTCATAAAATTTCTCAGCAGTTGCAGTTGAGTGGCACATCATTCGCCGAACACGGGACTTCTTCTGCTGCTCCAAGGATCTTCCAGTCTACAAAAATACAAAATATGAAATATGGTGCAAAAATATAATAGTGCACACTTTTGATTAATATTTGAAAAAAAGAAAATATCTTACACAAGTGCTGATGCTGCCGCGAATGAGTGAGAAGGTCGGTGTCCCCGGCAGGCCAAACTCCGTCCAGCATTTCTGAAATGCATTCAGTAGGTCTTGGAATGGGCCCCCATTGCTGTTTGCAAAGGACCAGTTCTGAATCGCCACAAGGGAATTTTTTCGCGGTGGTACAGGAATCGGTTAAACCACATGTACTCCGCCTTCGTCAGTGGAATGAGAGCATGACCAAATGTCTCCTTGGTTTTATGCTGTTTCACCTGTGAAAGAAACAAGCAAACACTATGAATAGCTATCAATGCTTTTCAGTGGATTGGGGAATAATATATTACATTTGGAATAGGGTTAGGGAAGAATATATTACATTTGGAATAGCTATCAATGCTTTTCAGTGGATTAGGGAATAATATATTACATTTGGAATAGCTATCAATGCTTTTCAGTGGATTAGGGAATAATATATTGCATTTGGAATAGCTATCAATGCTTTTCAGTGCATAAAAAAGAGAATAAAAGAATCGGCATTTTCTTACTCGGATTATCCGCTGGTCGGAACTGTCCTTCTGCGCATTCATCACCTCATCCACCGTCATGTTTGCGATGACCCCCTTCCTGTGTCCAGTCGTACAAATGTAAAAGTAAAAGGATATACAAGGTAGGTGACACACTGCTCTGCTGCCACTAATGGATTTTGTAAAAGTCACTCCCTACAGTAATATACTTACGGAGAGCTGCTGGGATCTCCTTTTGGACCTTCCGCAGGAATGCAGTAATGTGGACAGGGCTTATGAGCATTTCTTGTGAGTGAGAGTGGAGAGAGAAAAGATGAGTATTAATCAACAAACAATAAACACTGGGCAGATCAGAAACATGCAGCTCCGGAGCCAGAGATACCTGCAGAAAGGGACAGGGAGAGAGAGGACAGAGAGGGAAAAAAAAGAGGGGGAAAACAAGGCCATAACAAAGACTTGTGGAACCTACCTGATTTTTTTATGCGGATGGCTTGTCTGTGAGACAGCAAATCCTTCCTGGACTGCTTCCCCATTGACTGCAGTGTGAACAAAGCTCCCGGTAAATGTTTACGGGGAGCTTTAACCTCAGGCAGTTGCGCATCTATTAGAAACTTCAGGAAGCACCGCACATTCCCGATCCGGATCATCCAAATCAGATCGGACCAAGGGACAAATTTTGTTGGGGCGAAAAATGAACTGACAAAGGCTTTAAGAGAAGTGGACAAAGACAGATTGACTGCTTACTTGGCCGAAAAACAATGTGACTTCACTATGAACGTACCTGATGCCAGTCACATGGGAGGTGTTTGGGAACGGCAGATCAGGACAGTTAGGAGCGTCCTAAGCTGGCATCCAGCCTGTCTCTATTCTTCAGAAAACCCAAAGTCATCTCAGGCACTTGTTTCTCAGTCATGAAGATGACCCACTGCCGGACATGAGTGACACGCTGTTTGGCATTTTCGGCTTGTCTCTTGCCAGGCCCAGTAATATGCTGACACCACGTGTTCAGCACGTTCTCTGTAACAGGTAAAGAAGTAAAGCAGTAACAATTAGTGGCATTATATTTATATATTGGTGACACATAGTGTTATACAATGTTCCTGTAGCTCAACTAGTAGAGAAATTGGCAGAGCAAGGAGGTAACAACAAGTTCATGGATTCAATACCCAGGAAGAACACAAACTGATTAAAATGTATGTCTGTACGGTAGGGCGCTTTTTGATAAAAGCATCTGCTAATCAAGTAAATGTGAATAAGATAGACAAACATCTATTTTACATAATACATACAACTTTGTCACATAATACATACCAAAGTGGGGGAGTCGACGTTGCTCCATTCTTGCTCTCTCATACTTTTTCCGCGTTGGAGTCGGCGGAGTAGGAGTAGTCTTGCCTTTTTTCTCCAAAGCATGCAGCTTTTTCTTGAGGTGGCGGACTTGGTGTTAGCCTAGTAACCATTTATCTTACCTGAAGTAATCGACAGTTGCGGCGTGTCCTCTTGAGGAGAAGACGACGCCGGTGTCGAAGAAGCCATTGGCCTGAACACGGTGCACCCTGAAGTTTTCTCCAGGTGCTTTATCATGTTACTCGTATTCCCAGTTTTTCCTGAGATAATCCTTCCGCATTTTATGCATTTATTTTTATCAGACGCCACAGGCGTGTAGTATAGCCATACTTTAGAACGTTTTGGTGGCATCTCGGCACGCTGAACTGCCAACTGCCGTCACACACACCGCGCTCGACTTCACCACCACAGACTGTATGGGCTGTAGCTGCTGCGGCAGCGGGCCAATCACACGTCGCATTAAATCGAAGAACGCTTGCGGTGATTGGCTGCGAGCAAAACCATACAAATAGTCATTTTTTTCTAGATCTGTGTGCAAAAAGGATCAAATGCAGGTATAGTTTGAAGTTTGGAAGTTTCGATACTACTTGGTACTGAGTTATTTCGGTCGATACCTTAAAGGTATCGAGTACCGATACCCAGCTCTACTGCCTGTCCTCGGCTTTTTCTAAAGGGGAGAGAGTGTGGCGATCTGCAATTTCAATAAAAACTTTTATTTTGGTTTTGGAGCACCCTTTTGCACACCCACTTCTCCACCCAATCGATAGCCGGCATTCACCTCTCCTGTTCCGGTCCAACACTCCCTTCCGCAATGGATAAGGAAATGCTTGCCTCCAAGTCCTGACTGGAGGCTCTTTAGAGTTTGGGTGTTCCCTGGCATGACTGCTGCTGTTTGCATAAATTCTTAAACAGCCATGGTAACTTAAGTAGTGGTCAGTAGGGCAGGGCAATATTATGATGGTACCAAATATCTGGGACATTTTTCAGGCATTGCGATATTGTGACCGAATATCAGAATCAGTACACCTGACTAATCTTCTTGTGGCCACCAATCAGAGGACCTTCATCAGAACATCTGATTGAGTTCATAGTGCTTCCTTAGGAAACCCCAGTGGGGAAGTGAATCTAATTCCATCCAATGTACTGTAATTATGCAGTAATTCCATGCATATTAATTAACAGCCTAAATTCACCACTTTGACTTGTCCATTTTTCCTTGGGTGAACTATAGTTCCGCTATCGTGTGCCCATTGCCCAGCCTTACTGTTCAAAATCATGATGAATATTTTTATTCTTTGAAAATAAATGCCTGAAATGTATTGTCCATGCTAATTTTCCATGCAGAGGACTATGAGGAAGCTAAGCGCTGGGCGAAGCACTTTGAGGAGCAATCCTCTATTGAATCAGAACCAAAGTCCAGAAAAAGAATGCGTAACCCTTGCTACATTTCTATCTCCAGTGATGAAGGCAATTTTCTTGAATACATATTTTGGTATTCATTTTCACTTTTTTCCCCCTAAATTCAGGCGGTGTTCAGGCCCATGGTGAGCCGTATTGCTGTGTGTGTATGTGTGTGTTAAAATAATTGAAATGATCCATGTATGTCATCCATGAATGTATTATATCTGCCTATACCTCAGGAATTTCATTACTTAACTTTAAAGCACCCAATGACCACTTAGAGTAACTTATAATCACATTATAATGCATTATAACAGTGATTATAATGCATTATAAAATGATTACAATGTATTACAACTATGAGAATTATAATGCACTATGATCCTTGCAAAAAAAATGTCCGTGAGTGACCATCAATTATGAAGTATTATGATACTTGACCTTATAAGTCATTATAAAATGCTTTATAATGTGTTATGATTATTGTTATAAAGCATTAGGAATATTTATGAATGCTTATAACTATAATTATACAGTGCTATAAGCAGATTATAACGCATTATAAGTATGTTTATAATGCATTATAGACATGGGCGTCATATTTCATTACCCAGTTTGTCTACATGCATTTTAACAAACACAAATGCAAGTGATGTATAATCCAAGTGATAACTCTGATAACCTTATAATGAATAAACAAAGAAAAACAAAAAATAAAGAATATTGTGAAACAAAGTACACCTAATAGAATAAGTTGACACAATTTTTCCTGTCTGGACTGACTGTAATACTCAGTACAATACTATGAAGTACACTAAAGGGTATAAATTTCCCCTTCCCCAAATGAATGGTTAAGTGATGGATTTGCTAATGAATGAATTGGTCACATGAGCACAATATAGGCCCATTTACTTTCCACCCAAATGATTTGTTGAACAGAGTAGTACCAAGGCCTGAAAATGTTACAGAAAATAATACATGCCAAAAACATCTTTGGCAGAGTTCTCTACATTTGGCGCAACAGCTCAAGTGGACACAAGATCAGAGTAAAAGGTAGATATGGATATTATATGGAAACAGCTCTTTGCTCATAGACAGATATTTGCAGTTGTTTGTAGAGGAAATTCAGTTTTGTGAGAAGTGTAAGGATGTAACTACTTTTAGCCACGACTCTGTTTATATCCAGAATTTCAGAAAGGTAGTACTGCAGCAGCTTGCCACAATCACTGACACCCAGAAAGACATCATACAGATGTTAAGGAGGCTCAAAATCCACGAGTCTGATGGTTTAAAGGGAATCACTGCTGGATGCGGTTGAACCTGCAAAATCAGAGGATGAGCTGCAGGTCTTGGAAAACCAGCTGAAGGATAAAGAACATCAGAGGAAGATGGTGAATAACTGCAGTGCATAAGACGTTTTTTTTTTCCTTTTAAAATGTATTGACACTCAAGTGTTTCTCCTACAATTGCACTGGCATAGTAAAAGTGCCAGGCTAAGGTAAGCCACTCCCAAACCTACTCTCCGGTAGAATTTAGTACTAATTGGTATTGGCAGTGAAAATGAGGCTGAAGTGCTGCAACACTCAGGTGACTTTACCCGGCTTCAGTGTAGCTGCACGATGTGACAGACAGGGGGCATCTGGATGGGGAGTTTGGAAGAACTTCTGCAAGGTGTTCCTCATGATGCCCCTACTATTGTCTGTGGTGACTTCAATATTGACATTTTACACCAACTAAATGACAATCAAACACCAGCACTGGCCGGATACCAGCAGGTCATATCCGAGGCAACACATTCTGCTGGATCACACAGGAGCTTACTGGATCACCTGTATGTACGGACCTGGCCAGTACACCAAAGCACCGTGCTGTCGACATATTTCAGCGATCAGAAACTGACCTTCGTGCAGATTGTGTGATGAGGCTGATGCCCAGCAGTCTACATATTGGGTTGCATATCCTGCTTTCAGTTATTAAATGTATAAAATACTGATTTATTATCAACATACATGAATACCGCTTCGATGAACACATTTTCATGTGTGTATGACACATATATGACGCATATATTGCAAAAATATGTATTGCAATTGGGCATTGTTGATTTGCTCAATGTGAAATTTTCTTTTTATTTTGTTTACATTTTGCATATTTTCAGGCTTCAGATGAAGTATATCAAATAGAGCCTGACCTACACCTGAAACCAATGCAGTTGCATTAGAGCTGGGGAACATAGGACCCTGGGAACATAGGACCGTTTGTCATGTTCCCATTATGTGCCATATAAATCTGGGGAACATAGGACCGTTTGTCATGTTCCCATTATGTGCCATATAAATCTGGAGAACATAGGACCCTGGGAACATATGACCCTGGGAACATAGGACCCTGGGAACATAGGACCCTGGGAACATAGGACCCTGGGAACTGCCTGTTCCCCAAACTCTAGGTGAAAGAGAACCTGCTGCATCCTGATTTTAGCAAGGTGCTTTTTTTAACAGGAGTACACCTCAAGGCAGGCTTCAGGCTTGGGAGGAAGAGCTGCTCCTCAAGTGTGGGGGTCGTTTTGGGGTGGGTTGCTTTGGGCAGTGGAGGTGATCTGAAGCTGCTGCTATTTTGTGGAGGTGCTGGAAACAGGGACCTGCACTACCTCTAAAGCCCCAGGGACCTGCACTACCTCAAGGAGCTGCATCTACTCGGGCGGTCGTCCTCTGCCAGGGATCCCACTCTTTTCTAGAGATCATTTTCCAGGACTTTTCCAGGACATGTTCAGTGATGATCTAGCTGGTATGACAGACAGGGATTGCGCCATACACTAATATGTTCCTCTCTGTGGAAGTCTGATTTAAAAGACGTGCAGTCTATGGCTATAATGTATCTATGACATCATCTCTTACATGCTTAGAAATTACTGTTGTTTTTTTTATTTCTTGCCTTGTTTTAATGCTGTTTTAATATTGTTATTATATTTTTATTTTTTATAGTATTCCATCATTGTATTATTTATTTTTTTTGTATGTTTCTTTTGGAAAACCCTTTGTGCTCTATGCTTGGCAAGAGCTATGTAAATACAATTTATCATTATTATGAATTTATAACCTGAATCCTTTTTTTCTTATGAATTATATTAACCACTGCTGCCTGAACACCAACAATAGCCTGAACACCAATAACACAAATAGTAGCCTACAATTTTGCCTACTGACAAATCTAGACTGAACTTTACATACCTAAATGTACGATTCAAAGTTAGTCGAGTTTGCTAGGATTATTAACTGCCACTGACTCTTATCAGTTTATCACACCATACTTAGCCCTTTCACTAGTAATATTAAGTGGAGTCTTTAACGAGGCTAATCACACCCACTGTGAGCTACCGCTACACAAGTTAAACATTTAATGTCATGTTATGGTCCATTTTACCTTAATGCAGCATTGCGTTTGAAGAGAAAATGCTAGCAAAGTCAACAAGCGTGAATTCGCAATAGCTGCGACCATGTACGCACATGCATACACGCGTGGGGACATTTTTGTGGACTGACCGACTGACCGACAGAGCGAGCTATAGAGCTGCTGGTCGCAGCTAAAAAGTACCATTAGCCAGTATTTAAAGTCCCACTGAAACGGAAGTTAGAGCGTCTTTAGCTTCTGTACTGTGACGTATTTCCCAGTGAAACAGAATATTTGAGCGGTGTACAGTTACAAGAGGGATTTAAATCAAATCCTTTGCATTTGATTGGACCGCTAAACAGTGGGCGGGGCTTAGAGTTTAGCGCGATACGGAGCTACAGAGGACTGTTGGCTCCACACACACCAGGTTGAAGGATGATTGATGGGTGGATGTCATGATATTATTGGTTGAAATTGGTTGGTTCATGCTTAGGTAAGCACACGGCATATTTTGTTTTACAGGAAGAAAACATGATTGGATTTTGATATAAGAATACAAAGAAATTGATTTTTTGTATTTTTTTTTGGCATATATTGTTAAATAGGTGCACAGTATGACCGGGGATGTGATCTAAAAGGGTTAAAAATGCATTTTTCATTTCATCTCGACTTTAACTGGTTATCCGGCTAACAATGCCCAACACACATTTGAAACCGTTGCTCCTAGCCAGAGTTGAATCACAAATCTTAAAGCTTTGCAGGCAAAACAAGCTAGCAAGCACGTCAACTTTAGCGACCGAACCAAACATGCTAACCAATTTCCCATTATTCAACCTTTTTAAACAAGTTGGGAAGAAAGCAACGTTAATCTATAAACCTGATAAAAACTACCACAGTTACCAGCCAGCAGTGACTAATATTTATATTTGAAGGATAACGTAACTTATATTATTCGGAGTTTCGGCCACTTAAGTTGTAATGTCATCCAACCTGCACGTGCTACCATGTGACGTGACTTCGGGGTGCGTTCCACAACATAACCTAGTGGAGCCTATTCGAAATACTCTAGTCCATAAACTACCATTTGAACGTTAATATGATCCTGAACATAACTTAGCCCTTTCAGATGGCAATGTTACCAGTTTTGGGGAGCTCTGATCGATAGCCTAGTAGTTCATTCTCAGCTCAAGGAAAATAGGAGAATGTTGAAATAATTTTCCAGGACAACACAAGATTTTCCAGGACATTTTACTTTTTGTCTCATTTTCCATGTGTTTTCCATGACTGGAAAATTGGTCAACTGTTTTCCAGGTTTTCCAGGATGCATGGGAACCCTGCTCTGTGGTAATTTGCACAACCCCCTCAGCTTCCTCACACATATTTGATGAAGTAACCTGCTCCTCACATGTGGCTCAAGAAAGGCCAACATTACTTCCTCTCTGTCATGTATCTGGTCCCTCAACAGCCTCCATTTCCTCATTGTTTCCTCATCTAAATGACAATCAATATGACACATGAACACATGCAATATTAACACTACTCACAATGAGAATAAAACAGCGGTTGAGAATATGATAATGTTTCTATTCTTATTGTAAATAATTCTTTGTTCTTATAATCCTTTGATGACGAGTCATACAACGGGATGGTGTACACTACATGAATTATCGCCGCCTCCAAGCTCTCGGTGTCCTCCGCCATTTTTCGAAAACAAACCCAAGAACACCTCCTCGACTCTGATTGGCTAAACGGATAGTGGCAAATCTGTCCGTCCAGAAAAAGTTGAACTTTTATTTTTTAACCTGTGACTCAATTTTAGAACTAGCCCAATTTGGTGGCAAACTCAATTTATATTTGTCACAGGAATTAATGACAACGACAAACAATACTCAATGAAGAGCACTATAAGATGGTCAGGCTTGTCGGGCTACTAAAGGGAATACAAGGTCAAAGAAGAAAATGTGAATATGGAGGAACTGATTTTTCTCCACAGTATCATTCATCAGGAAGCCCTGTGTAAATGTGTGTTGAAGCTCAACCCTGTTGAAGTGGTAAATAAACCAAAACAAGGTTACAAAGTGCTTTACAAAACAAGATAAAATCACCAACAGAGTTCAACAATTGGAAAAGGATAAAAGAGAAAATAAAATTGTAAAAAAAAAAAAAAAATCATGATATAATGCAATAGAAGGGAAGGAATAACAGCCACCCTAAGAAAATGCCTTTACATGAAAGTAAGGAGTGACTTAAAGGAATAGTTCACCCAAAAATGAAAATTCTGTCGAAAGTCAGGTGAAGTTTGTTAGTCTGTACAACAGTCCCTGAGCTTCCCAGCAGAACTCCATAGCAGCCTTCTCCAAAACAACTGAACTTGTTGGGGACCGGTCTTCAGAGTTCCAAAGAAATAGCAGCAAATAACCATAAAATGACTCGTCCAGCGTAATCAAAGTCTCCTGAAGCCAAACAATCCCAAATTGACTTGAAACGACCAACATTTCAAGATATTTGAAAAAAAAAAAAAAAAAAAAAAGATATTTGAAAAATGGTTTGAGCGTGTGCTTTTCCTGGACGTTTCAACAGAGAGAAACGTGTGAGAACTATTCCTTTAAGGCTACCTATGGTTTTGTAAAGACATTCTTGGTTTCATAACAACACAAACTGAGATAAAACTCAAAATACTCATAGCAAATATTCTTTATTGCATTGCAATCAATACAAAGCATTGTTGCACGATAGTCCACCAACACAGACAGAAACGGAAGCAAGAAAAGTAGGGTCATAATTACATATTCTAATAATTTAAATATTTTCTCCAATATATCACATAATTCCTCAGATAGTAGTTACCAATACCTGCCATTCTGCGGGTATTGGTGCTTTCATTTAACGTAACATATACCAAAATTAAAATTAAAATAATCACTGTTCATGGGAGAGGATGTTCAGTTTTTTTTTTATAGCCTCTTTCTCCTCACAATTGACATGTGTTCATTCATAGTAACAGGTAACGGGTGAGGCCTCCCCCCCGCAGCTCCCGCAGGCGCTGGCAGTGTCGCAGCATGTTCAAAATCCCCTGAAAACGCTTGTCCACCTTCATCTGAGTGAATTCACGGATGTCTGCCTCCACCACAAAATGCTGACCTGTCGTGGATGAAGACGTTTTATACAAAAGTGAGACCGGTGTTGTTACAGTCAATGGTGGAAGAAGTACTGAGATCTTTCACTTAAGTAAAAATAGCAATACAACAACGTAAAGATACTCCATTACAAGTAAAAGTCCTCCAGTTCAAAATCGTACTTAAGTAAAAGTACATAAGTATTGGCAGCAAAATGTACTTAGAGTATCAAAGTAAACGTACTCATTATGCAAATTGTTCCCATTTAGAGAGTTATATTTTTCATACATTTTTGGAATATTAATACTGATTAATTGACATACATATACATGTAAGCAGCATTTTAAAGTAGTCAACGTGAAGCTAATTTTAACAATGTAGCTCTACTTTTGGGTAGTCTAATATATAACAATGCTATTTTATAGTTATTTTATAAAGATGATCCAATTTTTTAAATATAAAATATTGATCTGAAAAGTAACTAGTAAGTATAGCTGTGAAATAAATGTAATAGAGTAAAAAGTACAATAATTTATTTTATTATACAATAAATATGTAATCAAACTGCATTGTATTATATTATATAAAAGATGGAGAACACTGACTGGACCCGATCCCACTTTTAATAAAAGGCGAGTATGAGCCAGATATATAGGCAAACCCGTATATTGGTCTAACCCTAGTTCAGGGGTGTATTTAATAAAAATTAAAAGTACTGCTAGGCTACATGCCATCCAGTTTAGCTGGCCACTGTTTATATTCTGGACATGTACTTATTTCATCAACATCATCAACATAAGTGATCCAAAACTACCCATCATCAACTTCGCTGTGCGTTCAACACAAATAACGAAGCAGACATCCTTGCCAGTAGCACAGCAGCTTCTATCCCAACGTACCTTTTGTATCTTTTGTCTCCTCGTCCTTGAAGCGCTGGTAAAGCTTGCGTGTGTTGTTGTTCATAGTTTTCGCCGACTGGTGGAGGATCTTGTACTTGCCCGTCACAGCCGTGTTAATGCTGCGCACTGCAGCGTTGAGCTGTTCGTAACTTACACGGCCTTTCATGTACCTGGGTGGGACAGAGCATTCGCTTTGAGAGAATAGAAACGTAAGGCTTAAAAAGACAAAGACATTCAAATCAAGAAGTAGAATAATTCAACTCGTTGCAATACATTACACAAGCTGCTCCAGCAGCAGGTTCACTATAGGGCTGGGCAATATATTGATATTATATCGAAATCGTGATATGAGACAGGATATCGTCTTAGATTTTGGATATCGTAATATCGTGATATGGCATAAGTGTCTTTTCCTGGTTTTAAAGGCTGCATTACAGTAAAGTGATGTCATTTTCTGAACTCTGAACATTGTGTAAATATTTTATGAAAGCACCAATAGTCATCCCTACAATATTGTCATAATATCGATATCGAGGTATTTGGTCAAAAATATTTGATTTGGTCCATATCGCCCAGCCCTAGTTCACTACCAGGAATAATTACTTCAACATTTTGTATTTTGTGCCCACAGGGATGAGCATGAAAGAAGTTTTTATTCTGGCTTTCAATGATGCACTGAACAAAACCTGAAAGGTCAAAAGCAAAGTATGTCTATGTGCACTATGTTTTTCTTTTTTCACTAGTGCTGTTTTTAGTGACAGTTTTCCTATATTTGGCTAAATAAACATTTACATTTTTGGCATTTAGGTTTTAGCTCTTAACCAGGGTGACTTACAATGAGAACAACAGCAGAAACAGCTTCCATTCCTAGATCAACACCAACATTACAAGCAACTACAAATAAGAAGGTCAAAGGTCAGGGTCACAGTGCTGGTGCAATACTCCTGTGACTAATGAAGGTAAAACAAGGCTTTCTGAAGCCAATTGTATTGAAAATGGGTTCACTACTGGAAGCTTCAATTAACAGCACACATGAGCGGCATCTGCTGGTGACATAGATGTAATGCAATTGAATGAGGCACCATTACTAGAGCTGGGATTGTTCTGGGATTTAAAACAGGTATAACAGTTCTGTGTTTGACTGAACTTTAATTTGTAATTTTGAGGATGATGCATGTTATTTGGCAGGTCTGATTCTATATGTATGTTTCTATTTTTGTTGTGTAGCACAGTGATTCTCAACCTTTTTCATATCAAGGACCCCTAATTTAGTTCACATTAGGGACACGGACCCCCATTTGACGAGATTTTGTCTCTCGGACCCAAATCTGAGAATATTTTTATTGTTAGATATGATTTTGTCCAGAATTCCATGACTGTCTGTATTGTAGGTAGCGCGATAACAGAGAAACTATGATCAATATAGTCATTCTTCTACGTTCTCTAATTGTGTTAACTTCTGGTAAATGAAATAATGGTGAAGTTTAATAATTCATCAATTTGCTGGGGACCCCCTGGAACCCCCTCAAGGACCCATGGTGGTCCCCGGACCTCACGTTGAGAACCACTGGTGTAGCAGAACTATGCTGCTATTACTTCTATGAAATGTTCTCTACACATAAAGATTGACTGATTGATGCAGTTTGACATGGGTCTGTTACAAATAGAGATTATGTCTAAGCATATTTTGGCAAAGTATATGCTTGGGTTTTGAGACTATGTATGTGTAATGGGAATAAAATGCTCAGTGCTCATATTAAGAAACTATTTCTTCAGCGGTATGACGCCAAAGTTTCAAAAGCTCAACCTGTCAAACCAAACCAGTCATGTGATTATTTCTGCACCAAAGCAAGTATCAGCACACTGAGACGGAAGAGATTTTTTAGAGAGTGAGCAGGGATGGAAATCATTCAGTGTTGGGTACTACTGAAGTGTTAATACTCACTGAGGGATGCTCTCAAACTCTGGCGTGGTGATGAACTCCATCTCTCTGATCTGGCTCTTGTTGGCCTTTTTGACGTTTTCATGCTGGACCGGCTGCGGCTCCACGGCTCCATTCTGGCTCGGTGCAGGTTCACTTCCACTGAGAGATCAGACCGTGGCCAAACAGCATTCAGTGCAATTCAATGTTGGTGTCAAAGTTGAAAGTTCTCTATCAGAAGTCCTGATACAAAGTTACAGTCTATGTCACATGATCCCACATCCCGTCTTCCCAGCTCAAAACGATGCCATTGGTAACACTTTACATTAAGGGTCACTAAGTTAAGGGTTAGTTAATGCTTAATAAGCATTAACTAACCCTTAATTAACAGTTAACTAATGTGCCTGGTAATCATTTACTAATGGTGTT
>NW_027284370.1:0-11575 GCF_046629955.1 Centroberyx affinis | reverse complement strand
CTGTCATGGCGTCATATCCCCTTTCCCCCCTAACTTCCTGTCATGACGTCATATCCCCTTTCCCCCCTAACTTCCTGTCATGGCGTCATATCCCCTTTCCCCCCTAACTTCCTGTCATGGCGTCATATCCCCTTTCCCCCCTAACTTCCTGTCATGACGTCATATCCCCTTTCCCCCCTAACTTCCTGTTATGGCGTCATATCCCCTTTCCCCCCTAACCTCCTGTCATGATGTCATATCCCCTTTAGCAGGTGTTTCTATTGGAAAGCTCCAGACCAACATTTAGTGAATCCACATGATGTGAGAATCAACAATCTGTTCGTACTCCCTCTTCTTCTTCTTCTTCTTCTTCTTCTGTGGTGTCTCCATCCTTCAATACACAAACCATCTGAAACCAGACAGACTGCAGAGGTTTTAGGAAGCTTGTCATGTGACATGTTGCGTGTCCTTAGCGTGTGTCAGACATCCTGCTGAATGTCTTCTTGGCCATCGCTGTGGACAATCTGGCTGGAGGAGACGGAGACGACAAGAAGAAAGAGTGAGAGATGGAGGGATGAGGGGGAGAGGTAGAGAAAGAGAGATAGAGAGAGAGAGACAGAGAGAGAGAGAGACAGACAGAGAGAGACAGAGGGGGAGAGAGAGACAGAGAGAGAGACCGACAGACAGAGAGGGAGAGAGACAGAGAGAGAGACAGAGATAGAGAGAGAGAGAGACAGAGATAGAGAGAGACAGAGAGAGAGACAGACAGAGAGAGAGAGATAGAGAGAGAGATAGACAGAGAGAGAGAGACAGAGAGAGAGACAGAGATAGAGAGAGAGAGAGACAGACAGAGAGACAGAGATAGAGAGAGAGAGAGACAGAGAGAGACAGAGAGAGAGAGAGACAGAGATAGAGAGAGAGACAGACAGAGAGAGATAGAGAGAGACAGAGAGAGAGACAGAGAGAGAGAGAGAAATCAATAGAGGTGTGAGGGATTAGAAAAGGGAAAGGATGGAGGGATGAAGAGAGAGGCAGAACGTCTTCTCGGCATCGCTGTGGAAAACCTGAGTGGAGAAGACAAAGATGACAAGAAGAAAGACAGAGGGATGGATGGTAAAGAGGGGAGGAAGGGAGGGAAGGAAGGAAGGAAGGAGGGAACAGCAGAAGGAGAGAAGGAAAGAAAGAAGGATGGGTGGGAGAGAAGACATCATGTAAGTAGGAGAGAAACATTAGGACAGGAAGGAGGAAAGAAAGGAAGGAAGGAAGGAAGGAAGTAGACATGGAGGGAAGGAGGATGGAAAGGAGGAGTGAAGAAGGAAGAGAAGACTTGTTTATTTCCTGTTAAACTCCAAAGTGATGAAACTGTTTTCTGTCTTTTAAGCAGCGAGAAGAAAGAAGGAGACGAAGGAGCGGAGGGAGAGAACGGAGAGGTGAAGGTGAAGAGGATCAATAAACTAAATGTTTCTGTTAATGAGAGTGAAGCTCGGTGTTTTATTCGTTCATCATCGAGTCATCGTTCCTTCTTCTTCTCCTCTCCAGATCGATGTAGATGAAGACACAGAGTACGAGGAAGAGGAGGTTCCAGAGGGAGATGAAGGTGAGTTGTTTTTTTCATCGGTGAGTCTGCAGAATCGATTCAGTCGTTTCCAGGTTTTGAAAAGTTTTGGAATCGGAGAAAATGATCAGAAAACTAAACGAAGGGAACAAAACTTCAGTTTACTGATGAAACACCAAATCAAATCTTTATTTTGTTAAAGATTATTTTTGGCATTTTTGTCTCCGTCTGTCTCTCAGTCTGTCTGTAATCTGGTAGACAGGATCAGCTGATCAGATTTTGCTGTTGATCTGGATTTGGATTTCAGCCATCAGCTGATTTGAGTTTTTCAGACAGAACTCTCAGGCTGCGTTCAGGTTCTGCTGGGAAAGTCCGACATCCAGGACTTCCCAGTCAGCTGATAAACAGAGCGACTTAGTCAGAAAATCCAGGAAGACAAAGGATGAGACGACACAGAGAGGAGCGACAGACAGACAGACAGACAGACAGGCAGGCAGGCAGACAGGCAGGCAGGCAGGCAGGCAGGCAGGCAGGCAGGCAGGCAGACAGACAGACAGGCAGGCAGGCAGGCAGACAGGCAGACAGGCAGGCAGGCAGGCAGGCAGGCAGGCAGGCAGGCAGACAGGCAGGCAGGCAGGCAGGCAGGCAGGCAGACACACAGACAGACAGACAGGCAGGCAGGCAGGCAGGCAGACAGACAGACAGACAGACAGGCAGGCAGGCAGACAGACAGGCAGGCAGGCAGGCAGGCAGGCAGACAGACAGACAGACAGACAGACAGACAGGCAGGCAGACAGACAGACAGACAGACAGGCAGGCAGACAGGCAGACAGACAGGCAGGCAGACAGACAGGCAGGCAGGCAGGCAGGCAGGCAGACAGACAGACAGACAGACAGACAGGCAGGCAGGCAGGCAGACTGTCACACTGTCACCTCCTTCGTTCTTTCTTAACAGTTGTAATTAAACTGTCTTCCCCCGCTCAGTGAATCAGATAGATATATATATACAGTATATATATAGATGTATATATTTATCTCTCCACACTGTGAGGCAGCAGGATCTGATCTCAGTTCAGTTTAAACTCCCGGGGCGGGACTGATGTTCTCTCCCGCTGTTAAAAATACACTGTGCTCCAGGAAGGAAAGTTGATGAGAATGAGGAGGAGGCAGCGCTTCACTGCTGTCCCGCTCCTGACTCCATGTGTTTCCTGTTGAAATGAGACGACAGAATGCAGACAGACTGTTCAGCAGTGTCCAAACGTTCAGAATACTTTGTGGAAAAACCTTGAGCTTCACAAACTGATTCTTCAAGATGAAGAAGTCGAGCCTCTGTGTCTCTTCCTGCTGTCAGGAGGAGACGCTTCCAGCTCTGCATCATGTTCACACATCTGACACTGAGGAGCTGAGGAGTCACAGGTTCTGTGTGATGAGGAGGAGGGGGGAGGGGGGGGTGATGATGATGTCATCAGTCATATTATCAGTTGGAGGTTTTCCGCCTCCTGCTGCAGCATGAAGTCTCCACTGACAATAGCAGAAAAAGAAACAAAAAAGTAAAAGTAATGGGCTTTTGGTATAAAAACTCAACAAAAGCAGAGATCATTAATAGTGCGACCACCCCGTCCTTGACCAAGTGGTTTCTCCTGAAACCCGATCCATTACGAGTCCTCTGCTCCTGCATGATGCTTTTGGATTAGGTCATGCATGCACTGATCACTGCTCAGGTTCTCACGGGCTCAGGGACTAGCCCCCCCCCCCAATCCCCTGCTAGGAAAACTAAAAGAAAGCCTCGAAATGATCAGCCCACCCAATGCCGACCTTTGCACCGACCACGACTTAGCGAAACCAAACTGGTAATCCTTGAAGTGAACATCCGGGGATTACGCTCCAATATTGGTGAGCTTGCCAACCTCTGCTCAGTGAAGAATCAGTTGTCGTTGCAGTAGAGACTTTCCTCGACTCCACCATCCCAGATGGGGCAGACAGCATACAGATTCCTGGCTACTTGCTCAGCTGTGGCAGAGATCGCATTGGAGCGACTGGTGGCGGTATAGCAGTCTACTGTCTAGATGGTGTTTCCATCTGCCACAATCCATCCAAAGACCCTGAAGACTTCGAGCTCATGTGGTTCACTGTTGCTCTGAAGACCAGGAAGCTGCTGATTGGAGCTGTGTACCGTCCTCCAAACGCCTCCAAAGAAGTCTTGGACTATCTTGACACTAATACCTTCTCAGTGATGGACGAGTTTGGAGCCCAGTCTGTAATGCTCATTGGTGACTTTAATGTACATCATGAAGAGTGGCTGGGGAGCAACATTACAGACGCTGCTGGACGACGTGCCCTGCAACTTGCCAACTGCCTAGGACTAGATCAGACTGTCAGCGAACCAACCAGAGGAGAAAATATCCTAGATCTAGTTCTATCGGACACCCCAGCAACCACAAAGACCCTGGCAAATATAGGCACCTCAGACCATAACCCAGTACTTGTACAGTTAAAAGTACCAGCTTTCAGAGACAAGCCATACAAGCGGAGAGTGTGGAGATATGACAAAGCTCAGTTCTGGGAAATGAGAGGGTACCAACCTCCTTTAGTTGGTCCAGTGTCTTCAAGGAAGAAGATCCAGAAATAATCTGCACTAATATTACCACCATACTGCAAGATGCCATGGTGGCATGTATACCAAACAAGACTATCACCAGAAAGCCTGACGATAAAGCTTAGTTCAATGAACAGTGCAGAAGAGCAGCCATGAAAAAGCGTCGTCTCTGTCGTACGATGCGGACATCAAACGGCCCGGCTGCACAACAAAAGTTCCTTGAAGCAAGAGCAACTTTCAACCAAGTAGAAAAACGAGCAAAGAGACAGTGTAACAACAAACTGAAAAAAGATCTATCTGATGCACACTCCCAACTGTCCAGCAGACCTGAAAGCACCGCTACCCTCAGCTCCTGTCCCAGGTCGGACCACCACACCGTGCCTTGTCCCTCTCCAGGGCTAACACCAAATGCATTGACAGGAGCTTTCTCCGCTCTGCTGTAACAACATGGAACAGCCTCCCCCCCCCCCCCCTGTTGTCCTTCAAGAAGAGACTGAACAAACTCCTCCTCAGCACCAGACTGCAGTCCTAAAGCTCAAGGACTTTCAAACATACACAAATCAGCCCAATATATTCCTGAGTAGTTGCAGATCAGTGATAGGCTCTCTGAATGGTTTTCACCAAGCTTGTATCTGTAAAAGCATAATAAAAAAAAAAAAAAAAAATGAAATTATTTCTTTATTTCATTTATTAGGTGTACATTGTGATGTGGAGGATTAGCTAAAGCAAAGCAAACTTGATTTATTGTTTTATTTATTTTTTATTTATTTTTAGCTAACAAGGTGAAAAAGTCTCTTTTCATCTCATGGTGACACATGGTGAATTCTGCTTTTACTGATCTGGAGACTTTATTATAATCAAATCCTCAATTAAAATCAACTTTTCTTTTCTCCTCTCTTCCACTTCTTCCTCCTCCTCTCCCTCCTCCTCCTCTCCCTTTTCCTCTCTCCTCCTCCTCTTCCTATCTTCTCTTCCTCTCCTTTTCCTCTCTCCTCCTCCTCCTCTTCCTCCTCCTCTTCCTCTCTCCTCCTCCTCCTCTTTCCCTCTCTCTCCTCCTCCTCCTCCTCTTCCTCCTCCTCCTCCTGCTCTTATTCTCTCCTCTTCCCCTCTCTCTTCTCCTCCTCCTCCTCTTCCTATCTCCTCCTCCTCCTCCTCTCTCCTCCTTGTCCTCCTCCTCTTCCTCCCTCCTCCTCCTCCTCTTCCTCCTCCTCTTCCTCCTCTTCCTCCTCTCAGAAGGAGGTGTCCAGTTGAACATTGCAGATCTCGCTCCTCCTAAAGAGAAAGTTCTTCCCATCCCAGAAGGCAGTGCGTTCTTCTGCCTCAGCAAGACAAACCCGTGAGTCTGACTCCAGTACTGCACAGAGTACTGCAGTACTAGAGAAGTACTGCAGTACTAGAAGAGTACTGCAGTACTAGAGAAGCACTGCAGTACTAGAGAAGTACTGCAGTACCAGGCTGTACAGACAGTATACAGAAGTCTCCTTCACTGTGGTGAAACTCAGTTAACGTCTTTACTCTTTATCTGCTTCACTGACTTCATGTTATTTTATTATCAGTTGGTGCCAATTCTAAATTCTGTTTTGCTTGACTGTATGTGAAAGAATTTTCATTATTGTTGAATGCAGATGAGTTATTGTATGAATAATTATGAGTAATTAGTAAAATTTGTAAATGTATATCTGAGAAGACGTTTCCACCCTGTGTTTTGTTGGTGGGAATAGTTTTGTAAAGAGGAGCGTCCTTTAATATGATGCAAAAAGTCTGACTTTTATACTCTCTCTCTCTCTCTCTCTGTCTCTCTCTCTCTCTCTCTCTGTCTCTCTCTCTCTCTCTCTCTCTCTCTCTCTCTGTCTCTGTCTCTGTCTCTCTCTCTCTCTCTCTCTCTCTCTCTCTCTCTGTCTCTGTCTCTGTCTCTCTCTCTCTCTCTCCCCATCTCTCTGTCTCTCTCTCTCTCTGTCTCTGTCTCTGCCTCCCTCTCTCTCTCTCTCTCTCTTTCTCTCTCTCTCTCTCTCTCTCTCTCTCTCTCTCTCTCTCCAGTATTCGTGTCGGCTGTCACACTCTGATCCACCACCACATCTTCACCAATCTCATCCTCGTCTTCATCATCCTCAGCAGCTGCTCATTGGCTGCTGAGGATCCAATCAGAGCGCACTCCTTCAGGAACAATGTGAGTTTGATTTTACGTGTTGTACTGGTTTGGGTTTCACGTATGTAGCGTGTTGTACTGGTTTGGGTTTCATGTATGTAGCGTGTTGTACTGGTTTTGGGTTCATGGATATAGCGTGTTCTACTGGTTTGGGTTTCATGTATGTAGCGTGTTCTACTGGTTTTGGGTTCATGGATATAGCGTGTTCTACTGGTTTGGGTTTCATGTATGTAGCGTGTTCTACTAGTTTGGGTTCATGCGTCTAGCTTGTTCTACTGGTTTTGGTTTCATATATGTAGCATGTTGAACTGGTTTGGGTTACATGTATGTAGCATGTTGTACTGGTTTGGTTTCATGTATGTAGCGTGTTGTACTGGTTTGGGTTTCATGTATGTAGCGTGTTCTATTGTTTGGTTTCATGTATGTAGCGTGTTGTACTGGTGTGGATTTTGCGTGTTCTCCCTGTGTTCGCATTGGTTTCTTCCTGGTTCTCTGGTTTCTCCTCATCATCCAGTAACAATAGTAAAAGTAGTAAAAATAGTAGTAGTACAAGTAATAGTAGTAGTAATAATAATAGTAGTAATTCCCATAATGCAGTGTGACAGTCAGCAGGTTCTTCTAACAGTTCTGATGTTAGCTGCTCAAACTGAAACAGCTACTAAGAGACTCTGACAGTACAGAGATACAGAGGGCAGCGGGGGCAGTGACACACACACACACACACACACACACAGACACACACACACACACACACACATGCACACACACACATACACACACATGCACACATACACTGCATGGGCAGCAGCTGTCTTCATGCTAGACGTACCAATTAGCAACAGCTGAGGAAAGAAATGACTTACAACATACAATCAACATGCACACACATACTGTACACACACACACACACACACACACACACACACACACACGTATGGATGTTAACTCCATGTTATCCAGGTCTGATGCTGGATGTTTCTGCTGAGCGATGAGATGAGCAAGCCACAGTGCCACATGGATTGTGATTGGCTTAGTGAAGAGGGGGCGGGGCCACCGTGGACAGACAGTTTTCCACCACACAGTTTTAAAACGTAAATAGAAGAAATTCCTAAATTGGCTAATTCCTTAAAAAACTGCTCTCTGTCTCTTACTGTACTTCCTTCAAGTAAATAAAGCATGCTGTGCTGTCTGTGGACTCCACATCCACACAGCCCGTCTGGAAGCTTACCCACTATCCAACCCCAGAACTAGAACAGATAGATCGGTCATTCCCATTCAAATCAACCTTCCTGGACGGTCGGCGCGGCGGCCATCTTGCTGTGACCCGTTGGACTAGCTTCTGTATAAAGCGACTCACAGCAAGTCACTGAGCTGAGAGGTTTTACAGCAAGAACCAAAGCAGCTTCTCTGTCTCCTTGCTGCCATGGATTGCTAACATGCTAATGCTAACATGCTAATGTTGACTAGAAGAGCTAGAGAGAGAAGTCCAGTCTGTGATGAAGCTACGTTAGCCTCGTCGCTAACGTTAGCTTCCGGTTGAGTTCTGACAGTTTGCTAACAGACTCATCTGCTCAGTTCTCACAGTGTGACAGACTTTACAGCCTTAATGTCCAGACTGTGTTGTTGCCATAGCAACTCACACTTTTTACACAAAATTACATAATCGCCATTTTATGCTGTAACATCAGGGTATCCAATTCCGGACAGTATATGACCAAAAAATCACAATCATATACCAACATATTTCATCCTGTACTGTTTTCGCTGAAGTTTCTCATAAATTAACAATCCTCCATCTGTCTTTTTTAAAGTTTAATATCACTTTTACCTTAACTTGTAATTGATTTTCTTCCAGTCCCTGCAAATGGATGATAGCGCACCTATTTTTGAGATTCAAAATTCGTATCCAATTCCGGACACTTAGTTTCGTCCGTGTCGGTGTATTCATATACTCGATATTAACCCTTTATTAACCTTCCTGTACCTTCACAATGTTACAGATACTTGTAAGAAGTGCAGGCTCTGTACTCAAAGCTCTTATTTTTCCATTTTACAGATTCTCTACATGAAGTAACTGTGGCCCAAAGTGGGATATAAGGCTTCCCGCTTCTTTTGCCTGACTAAGATTGTAACTTAGTGTTTTATATGCTTAAATGTGTATAGATATTTGTGAAATTTGATACCTAGCTTCTGAAATGTGTATGAATTTACGTCACTTAGCTTTCGGTTGGCAACTCCGTATAAAAATGCCGGTAAACACCGGAAATTACGTGAGTGACCTACTGGCCGGAATTGGATACAATTCCGTTACTAGACAAATTACCATGACAAACAGTGGAAGAACCGTTCTATCCATTCAAGTTCTGGATCCAACACACAATGCCCTAGTCTTAGATGAGTCAAGTGACTCCTTGGTAGTTTTATTCCTCGCTTCATGCCCACAACTTCCGACTGTGTATCTGGTGATACACCCCCCCCCCCCCCCCCCCCCCCACTGCCCACTTCCTCTATTCTGTATAAACATAATAGTATTTCATTAACCAGGTCGGGGTGAACTCTTCATGTCCCACAGCAGCTGAGTCAGAGGAAATAACAGCTTTAGGTTTGACTTCCTCCACCCACCTTATAGCCCAGACTGCTGCCAATAATTCAGCGGCAAACGTCGACATCCATCTGTTGTACAGAAGCTTGTTGGAGTTGAAGATCCACCAGATATTTTCCGAACCCTGCCTTTCCACTCTTTGGATCTTTAGACCCATCAGTAAAAATCTGAGATAAACCCCGTTTTTGTTTTATATACCAACCATTCTGTCAGCAGGCTGGGGATTAAGGCAGCACTGATTGGTTGACGGGCCTGAGGTGTGAGCTTTGAACAAGGCCCTAGATCACTGTGTCTCTGTCTGGAGCTAAAGTGTTTCAGGTTCACTGTGTCTCTGTCTGAAGTGTTTCAGGTTCACCGTGTCTCTGTCTGAAGTGTTTCAGGTTCACCGTGTCTCTGAAGTGTTTCAGGTTCACTGTGTCTCTGTCTGAAGTGTTTCAGGTTCACCGTGTCTCTGAAGTGTTTCAGGTTCACTGTGTCTCTGTCTGAAGTGTTTCAGGATCACTGCGTCTCTGAAGTGTTTCAGGATCACTGCGTCTCTGAAGTGTTTCAGGATCACTGTGTCTCTGAAGTGTTTCAGGATCACTGCGTCTCTGTCTGAAGTGTTTCAGGTTCACCGTGTCTCTGTCTGAAGTGTTTCAGGTTCACTGTGTCTCTGTCTGAAGTGTTTCAGGATCACTGTGTCTCTGAAATGTTTCAGGTTCACTGTGTCTCTGAAATGTTTCAGGTTCACTGTGTCTCTGAAATGTTTCAGGTTCACTGTGTCTCTGTCTGAAGTGTTTCAGGTTCACTGTGTCTCTGAAGTGTTTCAGGTTCACTGCGTCTCTGTCTGAAGTGTTTCGGGTTCATTGTGTCTCTGTCTGAAGTGTTTCAGTTTCACTGTGTCTGGAGCTGGAGTGTTTCAGGTTCACTGTGTCTGGAGCTGAAGTGTTTCAGGTTCACTGTGTCTGGAGCTGAAGTGTTTCAGGTTCACTGTGTCTGGAGCTGAAGTGTTTCAGGTTCACTGTGTCTCTGAAGTGTTTCAGGTTCACTGTGTCTCTGTCTGAAGTGTTTCAGGTTCACTGTGTCTGGAACTGGAGTGTTTCAGGTTCACTGTGTCTGGAGCTGAAGTGTTTCAGGTTCACTGTGTCTCTGAAGTGTTTCAGGTTCACTGCGTCTCTGTCTGAAGTGTTTCAGGTTCACTGTGTCTCTGTCTGAAGTGTTTCAGGTTCACTGTGTCTGGAGCTGAAGTGTTTCAGGTTCACTGTGTCTGGAGCTGAAGTGTTTCAGGTTCACTGCGTCTCTGTCTGAAGTGTTTCAGGTTCACTGTGTCTCTGTCCTGATTTTCCGCAATATATAACTATATATAACTTTTTATGTACATGTTAACTCTGTATGTGTTCTATCTATGTTAGCTGTATGATATCTACATGTTAATTCTGTGTTGTAGATTCTGGGTTATGCCGATTACGCCTTCACCTCCATCTTCACTGTGGAGATTCTGTTAAAGGTAAAGAACAGTTAATATTATTATTATAGGAAATAATGATAATGAAGTTGATGTAATTATAATAATCTCTCTTTCTGTCTGTCTGTCTGTCTGTCTGTCTCTCTCTCTCTCTCTCTCTCTCTCTCTCTCTCTCTCTCTCTCTCTCTCTCTCTCTCTCTCTCTCTCTCTCTCTCTCTCTCTCTCCCTCTCTCTCTCTCTCTCTCCAGATGACGGTACATGGAGCGTTCCTCCATCAGGGTTCGTTCTGCAGAAACTGGTTTAATTTACTGGACCTGCTGGTCGTCAGCGTCTCACTGGTCTCCTTCTTCCTGCAGTCAGTAACACACACACACACACACACAGCCAGAAACATATAAACACACAACAATATGTTTTTTTTCCTGAATAGTAATATATTGTTAAAGTGTATGTGTGTGTGTGTGTGTGTGCTGCCCTCAACTGGAGGAACAGCACAATTACACTTTAGCTACTTAAAGTTACTTTTCCATTTATTGTAAAGACAGAACTGTCCCTCTCTTTCTCTCTCTCTTTCTCTCTCTCTCTCCCTCTCTCTTTCTCTCTCTCTCTCTCTCTCTCTCTCTCTCTCTCTCTCTCTCTCTCTCTCTCTCTCTCTCTAGTTCCAGTGCTATCTCAGTAGTGAAGATCCTCAGGGTCCTCAGGGTGCTCAGACCTCTGAGGGCGATCAACAGAGCTAAAGGACTCAAGGTACTCATCTCTGTGTGTGTGTGTGTGTGTGTGTGTGTGTGTGTGTGTGTGTGTGTGTGTGTGTGTGTGTCTGGTGTGATGTGTTAGTGTCACATTGCAAAATTTAGGCAATACAGTTTTCTGTGTAAGAAACCGTTTTATGCGTCGCTCGCATAAAACATACAACGGGAATGAGAGTATCTGACATTCAGGGATATCTTCAGTACATGATGCAGTGTGTGTGTGTGTGTGTGTGTGTGTGTGTGTGTGTGTGTGTGTGTGTGTGTGTGTGTGTCTAACCTGTGTGTGTGTGTGTGTTGCAGCATGTGGTCCAGTGTGTGTTTGTGGCCATCAGGACCATCGGGAACATCATGATCGTCACAACGCTGCTGCAGTTCATGTTCGCCTGTATAGGAGTCCAACTGTTTAAGGTGAGAGAGAGAGAGAGAGAGAGATGGAGAGGGAGAGAGAGTTCACTAGTTCACTTATTTTACTTACTACTAACTTAACTTCTCTTATATACTTAC
>NW_027284369.1:0-29098 GCF_046629955.1 Centroberyx affinis | reverse complement strand
TCGACTTCCCCTCAGAGAATTTCAATAAACTGTTTCTTTGCTATCCTCTTTGATCTCACCCTCTCTGCATCCCCACCTACATACAGAGCGTGCACTAGTAACCTCACTCTTACCTGTCTCATGTTTCTGATCATCAGTTTGTTTCTTTTCTATTAACCCCTCTAAACTGGCTTCCCTAAAACTATCACTCATTGTAACCTGCAGTTTCTCCACCTGTTCTCCCTCCTCCTCGTACCTCTGTTGCCCCAGACTCCACTGCCTTCACACGTCTATCTGCCCTTTCATTCTCTTTTGACCTTTTCTGTCCCCTTTCCTCTAGATCTATCCATCTGTCCCCATCTCCCCCTTGGCTGTCTGAAATGTTGCCAAGCATACAAGGTTTCAGACAGCCGAGAGAAGACGGCAAAAAAAACCTGGCTTGTCAGATCACCTGTTCTACTTTAAATCTCTTGTCCTCCTTCTCTGCATCTGTCTCTGCTGCTAAAGACATCAGGAATGATAACATGGAAATTCAGAAATCGAATTCTCTGCAAATTCAAGCAATTCCTAGCTTCCTCCCTCCTCTCTTTTATACTGAGGACTTCAGCGCCTACTTTGAGAAGAAGGCTGACAACATCCAAGGCTTCTTCTCCCAGCTACCTTTAGCCTCCACCCAATTTACCCCTGCCTCCTCCTCTAGTCCCACTGGTGCTGACTTATTGTCTGTTTCCCTACTCTCCCCAGATGTACTTTACCTGTAGGCCTACCTTGTGCCCTTCTTCAGCCTCCTCCCTCCTCCGGACCATCACTCCTGATCCCCCCCTCCCCTTCTGACCACCATCTTCACCTCCTCCCTTCATCTGCCTTCAACTCCTCTTGCTGAACTGGAGAATTCTGGGTCTGCATTCTCATAGGTTCACCTCCTACCTGTCGGACTGTACTTATGTCACATTCACATCATATTGTAAGAACCGAAAGATTTGGAATGACATCTCCTTGCTACAACTTGGAAGAGCTCATGCACTTAACTTGTTGGAATGCCCACAACCAAGATGGCTACATCTCAGTTAGGTCAATTGTTGTTGTTAGGTCACTGGTGTCCCCTAGGGCTCAGTCTTGCCCCCCCCCCTCCTCCTCTCTACACTATATTTCTGTCTTAACATCCCATAACCTTTCCAACCATTGCTATGCCAACAACACCCAACTCTTCATTCTTCTTTTCTTTACGTTCCTCTAACACGCAATGAGGTTCTCTCTCTCTCTCTCATTCTTCTTTTCTTTACGTTCCTCTAACACACAATGAGGCTATCTCTCTCTCTCTCTCTCTCTCTCTCTCTCTCTCTCTCTCTCTCTCTCTCTCTCTCTCTCTCTCTCTCTCTCTCTCTCTCTCTCTCTCTCTCTCTCTCTCTCTCTCTCTCTTCTCTCTCTCTCTCTCTCTCTCTCTCTCTCTCTCTCTCTCTCTCTCTCTCTCTCTCTCTCTCTCTCTCTCTCTCTCTCTCTCTCTCTCTCTCGACATAAAACTATGTCATCCAGAACTTTCCTTTCGAAACTCTAGGGTCGTTCTTGTATCCTTGAAGCTGTAGATGAGTTAATCAGCTAATCTGCCTTGTCAGGTGGTAATGGAGACCTCTGTTTCATGCTGCAATAAACTCACAGCGCATGCACACACACACACACACATAAGTACACACAAAGCCACACACATGTGTAGCACACTACACATAAAGCTCTAATAACCTTGGTGTGCTGTAGGTGACATTGACAGTCAGAGGGATTCAGTGAGTCCAGCATTATTGCACAGTAACTCATGCTGGAGCTAAGTTTATTGTGTTTTTGACTAAGCTACCGAGCAAACCATCACAATGCCCTGAAAATCTATAATATAGCCTATACTGAGGAGTGAGGTTGCGCCGGCGCTCTATAGGGTTGGATTGGCTCACCCTGATTGGCTGAACACGTGCATGCACATTTTCAATGAATTGAGGCATCTAGATGAGTGGCTAAGCCAATAGAGCCTCGTTAGAGGGTGAAGCCTGTGTGACCGCCAGCTTCTACTTCTTGGATCCGTTGCTATGTTCCAATCTGTAGTTTGCATGCAGAGTATGCAAATACTGCTGTGCCAAACCTTACTTTTTATAGGCCAAGAGTCACCAAACGCGCATAATTTTGGGTGTCATATGAAAATGATGAATTGATTCCACAAGGTTCTCATTCCACTGCTGCCTCTATTTTGCCAATCTATGATGTAATTTGCGTTCATTTTGGTGGTGTGAGAAAGTTTGATGAATCAGATGAGCCAAATGTCTCAGGATCATTTCCATAGATTCTGCGCTCTTTTCCACAGCTTGATGAATGAGGACCAATGTGAGCATCTATAATAGTACTGTAAGCCAGTCAAAGTAAAATACTGATTGCAAATAAAATATACCCAAATTTATTGTTTAGCGTGCTACGTACTAGCAAATAGTCGTTGATTAACAATATCAACAACAGTATTGAGGAAGTTAATCAGTACAAAACATGAACAGCAACATTTCCTTTAAACATACCCTCTCCCCTTATTTCCTCCTCTCTTTTTAAATTGCAACATTTTAAAATACGGCTTCAAAACTGAAATGGCTTGTGGAAGTGTTATGCAAATATAGCATAATATAGCTAAATTGAATAGAAAAACCATTTAGGATAATCCTTTCTCTTTCTCTCTCTTTCACTTGTTTGTAGGCTTATTGGTGTATTGTGAATGCAACAAGTAATATTTGCTCAAATATTTACATTTTCATTAAAACCCCTGAGAATGGAACATTTTCATGATTATTTAAGCATTGTTTAGTTGTTGAATATTAACAATCATAGTTACTGGAATGATTAGCACCAATCTGTTACAGCCGTGGCCGTTGTGATGACCCTCTCTGCCTGTCGGCCTGTTACTCGGTCCTGTGTGGCTGCTGTCTTTGCTGTATGTTCAGGTGCTGGAGGTGGGCGTGGCAGAGTGTCATCAGCAACACTGGCAACACCTGGGTCCTGTGTGCCAGTGCTCCTTCAAAACCCTCTTGGAGCTCAGCTGCTGTGTGCTCTCCTTCCTGAGACGTGGGTGGGAGCGTGGGTTGTGGTCTCCCTTCCTCGTTCTCCTGGCTCCCGGCTCTGCTCATCCTGCACACCTGTCTGCAATCGGCTCATCACCTCTCCCGGTCTGCTCACCTGCCTCTCATCAGCTCATCAGCCTGCAGTGTATCTACCCCGGCTCTTCAACCATTCCTCACCAGATTGTTGTTTCAACCACTGTGGTAGATATGCTTCAAGGCCAGCTCCTAGTGATTTTGTCTCTTCGTGGTTCATGTTTCTAACCAGCCTCTCTTGTGTCCCAGGATCATCACCCGCCTGCCTGTCTTCCTGCTTGTCTCCCTCCCTCCCTCCCTCCCTGCCTGCCTGCTAGCAACCTCCTAGCCTCCGAGCTCCCCCTGCCTGCCACGCTTCCCCTCATCCCACGCTCACGCCAAGCCCCGCTCCTCCTCACCATCACTCACCCCTGCTGCCACCGGATTCCCATTCCCTGCCATCAGCCCTTCATCCAGATCCTCCTCTTCAATAAAACCTTTTTCCTTACCAACACCACCCTGTCCGTGTCCTGCGTTTGGGTCCCACCTGTGTCCATAACACAATCAAATTGTATCAGTGACAGATAATATAAGTTAAGCAATAATGTTGCTACTGTAACATTTGTGTGTGTACACGAGTGTGCAGTACTACAACAATGGCACTTATAATGAAGATCATATTCCAGATTCAGATCATATTCCAGATTCAGATCATATTTCCAAACTTACTGTATCAGCTTCTGTGATGGCTGTGTTTGCAGAAATTGTGAAATTACTGCTGGACTTGCATTTTGAGTATGGCCGTTTCCTGAAGCAGGTTGCTTAGCGTCACATATTCCTCTATGTGACACAAAATACACTGCAGTACACTTTATAGTTTGCCATGTATTCATTCTCTCCCACAGTCAAACCACGGATATTCGGCTTCACATTCACGCTGATATTTTTACAATCGCTTGTATTTGACAGGAGGTGTTGAAGACGAGGAAGAGGCCATTTTTAAATCTCAGTCCAAGTGCTGCCACAACCCTGCTTGCAACTCTGTAACCTGGCGACAGCCAATGAGGACACACACACCATAACACACAGAGTGAGCAAGCACACTGAGGAGGAGAGAGAGAGCTGCCTGCTGGCTGCAGTTTCAAATTTGCCATGTAGTCACGTTTTATAATGAAACTGTTTTCCTTATTATTCATAATTCTGTTATTCTCACTTTCATCACTTAACTAGGAAAATGAAGAACAAACTGCATTCTGTACTCACGGAAAGGAACACAACATCCTGCTCTTCATTAAGGAACGATTCTGTGTTATATGTTTGACAACCCGAGGCTTGCTAGGAAACGCAGGTCACATGTTGCAGCCTCTCATCTCATGGTATTTTGCATTTCCCTGCATTATGGCTCAGCCTGCCTCAACATGCTGATCTGTCCACCAGTTTACCCTCATGAGATGCACATTTTATTTGGCAGCAATTAAATTTCAATTGCAGAACATTTTGTATTATTTACTTATTTCAACATCATAAGTAGCAATTACATCCAAATAAAAATGCACAGTGAGATCAGGTCGATGGTCAAGCATAGCATAACACCAGCTACAATGCTGCTAATTAGACAGGTGTCTTAGCTGCAGTGTTGGGAAAAGTTACTTTTGAAACTAACTAGTTACTTTACTTTGTTACTTGCCCTAAATAGTAACTAGTTAGGTTACTAAGTTAGTCTTCATTAAAAGTAACGCGTTAGAGTACTTTCACATTACCCACGTAAAATCATGCCTTTAAAATACGTTTTCTGCTGATGTCATCACTCCTATCGTACAGAAATCATCACTAATCATCAGGTTTGGGACACAGCCTTAGGTAACAATCTACTGTTGTCTAAAGAAAACATCAAGGCAGCTTTCACCGCAGGTGATTTTGACTTTATCAACACTGAAACATTGGCTCCGTGTTCCTCTCTATAAAAAAAGCCTAATTTGAGAAACATTATGCTATCGACACAAGCTATTGACATTAAAAGGCGCATCAACCGATGAATATCAAACTTCAAACTAACTTCACCCGGTGATCAATGGAGCCTTAACTGATCCGGTCTGGTCTCAAAATAAACTGCAGACTGCGCTCACAAACGCTTTCAATTCAAATCTTCAGGTTAGATAGTGAAAGCTAAACTTACAGTTAGCAATAATGTTCTTATCCTTCTCTTCTCTTATTTCCAAGTTCTGCAGTTTATTGTTGATTCTAAAAGCGAGTCGTAACCTACAAGCCTCCACCGCACCGCCAGCCTGCTGTAGTCTGCTTTTAAGAACATCATATAGCGTACAATATCTTAATTTTTTTTTTATTTGCACTAACTAAACATTTAACCATTTGAAAGAAAAATTTAGCGAAATGTAACTTTGAGAAAGTAACTAATAACTGATTACATACATTGAAAACGTGTTAAGTTAGTCGTTACCACAAAAAAGTAATCTGATTACTGTAACGCGTTACTTTACTTTTTAGCTGTTTCTATTGGAGTTGTTAAGGCAGGGTCCACTGTCAATCAGCATACTGCTGTTTGAGATGGAGGGAAATGCAGCATATATTTCAACAATTTAAAGGTGCTATGTGTAGTAATTTGAACATTATATCATTGTCAAATTAATTGTAATACTTTATATACTATACACTATAAACAAATGTTTGGTAGCCTCTATCTCATGCCAGTGGTATTACTAGTATTTCTAAAAATTAAGACTTTAAGACATTTTTCATAAACCCTGTTAAAAAGAGGATCTTTACTTCTTCGGTCAAAGGTTTTTGTCTGTCGCTTTACAGAAGAGGATCAACATGTCAGCATTTCTCTTGCTCCACCATCTGCGATTGCATGAAACTCTGAGAGCTTTAGCTCCATTTGTGCTAGAAGAACAGTGCCCTCATTTTGTGTTGTGCCATAAAGCAATCTAGTAGATTTCCTGTGAAAGTGGTGTAGAGGTTGGTAGAGGCTGCCAGTCTTCTCGGCAGTGGTCTTGTTTGTTTACAGCAATTACATGAATGTCTCATAATTAATGTGTTAATTATTTATTGATCTTAAAATGCTACCTTGTCGCACCTTTAAATGGTTGAATCTGTGTTTGAAAACATGTTTCAATATGCTATTTTCCTAGCTTTAAAGTCAGTTATAAACTAGTTGCAAAAGGATATTGATACACAGCCCCAGTCCGTGTGATATGATTGAGTCCAACTTGAGGTCAATCATGAAGACCTTGGTGTTCAGCTGAGCAACACCTTCTTGAATCAAGCAGTGAGGGAAAGGGTTAGAGAAGCATATAGCTAGTAGCAGATAGCTAAAGTACACCTTGTATTTTGAGGAAACATATCTACAATAATAGTCTCTTGCTCTCTATAAGAGTATTCCTCCAACTTCCCGTACCTAGTCTTGCTTACCCTTCTGTGCTGCAGCAATGCTGATAAGTTGTAGCGCTCACTCCATTTACAAAACCACAGATTGTTTGGGTGTCTGCAGTCTGACAGGTAAATTTCTCTGAGTAATGTCTGTCTCTGTTCATCTCCGGCTCGTAACTAAATATATGTACTGTCTACCTCGCTCCTGCAGATACTTTCACAGCAGGGCCATTCAAAACGTCCCTCTTAAAACGACTGTCTCCCATCAGACCCAAAATGTCTGTCTCGTTACTGTATGAAACATTCTCACAACAACCCAATTCAGCAGCATCAGCCTTTATCATAATTGGTTACGATTAAACTTAAAATGTCTGCATAGGTCTTTCTCTCTGCAGTGGATTCATAGTGGAATTATTCATTAACTCACCTCTCATTGCAACTGGCTCACACTAGACACAAAATATGTTTTTGTCAACTATTGTGTTGCACCATGGGTAATTTGCTTTTTAAGTTAATGCATATTGGGGATTCGACATAAAACAAAATGATTGCTTTCTGTCAGGCCAAATGTGTGGCCAAGTGTGTGAACTGATTAATTACTGAACCGTGCCAATGATTGCTATGACAAAGTCAAATTACTGCTGTGCTATACTGAGTGGTGGAGGTGACAGCCAATGGAATCATTACTCTAATGAAGTGTTGCATATTTAACACATGCTCTATTGATTGGCCATGCCTGTCACATGGAGAACTCACTGTATTTTAACAGAAGAGTTTGTGTGTTTCCTGCCACCTTCCGACACACTGAAACATGTTTAATGTAACTGTAATTTAATGTCTCAGATTTCAAATTAATTTCAGAAATAGTGGTAATATCCCATATGACTAAAAAATCACCTGTAGATGATCAAATATCTGTAGTAGCAGGAGGACTCCACTAGGTCTACAGCTTTTATTTTGAAGAAACATTCCCCGATTATCGGGGAAATGGTAAAACTGACCTGGTAATCCACATTTCTGAAATAGAATATTCTCCATCATAACATATCATAACAAGAATTAGACTTAAAACCCACTTTCACTCACTAGCTTTTTGTTTTGATTGATCAGGTGGTTGTGGATATATGTATACTCATGACTGTGTGCATATGTGTGTGTCTGTGTGCATGCCTACTTATTTTATTTTTCTGCTCTTATGTGTTTTTATTTTTATTTTTTTAAAAGAAATGTGTTGAAATTACATTGTGCCTTAAAATAGAACAAGTCTTTTTTCAAGATAATGCTTGTTTATGAATACTTTGTTAAAATATATTTGAAGGATAAAGTAAGCCATGGACCAAAGCCATGGAGATGCACCCTGATAATGGCTTGCAAAACATCTGAAACTGCCCTGCTGATGGATAGCTGTGACACCCGGAGGCAACAGGCAACCGGTGTCTGGAAGGAACCAGATGCAAGAACATGAAGTGTTGACAGCAGTAATAGCAGGTATTGCATGGGATCTTTGACTGGCAGGCTCAATAATCATCCATGATCTTATAAAGCAAGTCAATAATTGTATGACTTTGCAACCGTTGAATAACTGGGAATAATTTTGAATCATTTTTAACTGAAACCATGATATTCTCCTTTGAAATATCCTCTCTAGCACACCTGGGATGGCTGCAATCACAGCTGCCATAGTAACTTCCATTACTGTCAGCTTTCAGGAGATCTTAACAATTTCACCTTAATTGCGAGTGGCAATTAGTGATGATCTTCGTGAATTGGAGGCACCCTATAATGGGACCCATTTGCATAGAAAGGGGTCATTTTTGAGCTGAAATGCATATGGATAACTTCATCTAAATATGCATGAACAGTGACAGGACATTGTCACTACTTCCTTGGCAGCACAATTAAGTGTGCTTTCCACCCACTGCGGGTGGTGAATCACACATTTCTTTCTCTGACTCCCCACCTACAATTCAGACAATAAAATTCTCAGATGCATTCCTGGGATAAAACCTTTACAGTGAAGTGTTATCAAGTGTATTGATCTGGGGTTCTTGACATGGAAAAGTTTGGGAACCTCTAGTCTAGCCACTGTAGTAGCAAAACTATGATTTAATTTTAACCCAGACTTTGGAATGGCTAAAATACCCTTGCACAAGGATCTCTGGCTCATTTGGAGTTAGAAAAAAAAAAAAAAAAAAAAAATATGGAGTTAGAAGCAACACTCATCTGCACCTGAATCAGTAAAACCTTGCAATTAGTTCTAAAAAGCAGTAGCAGAAGTAGTACTTATGAACTTATGAACCAACTTATGAAGGAACATGCAAATACACTGATAGCCATAAAAGAAAGTTCCCATTGTACATCTATCCTTGAGGTAGCATTAGTTCTGTAACAGTCGCTGAAGCTTATTCTTTCTCAAAGGTTATTTTATTCACCTTATTTTTTATCATTTCAATCCAATACTCTCAGCAGAATTCTTTGTGAATCTCTGGTGAATAGAAAGAGAAAAATAATTGAATTTTCTGAACAATTCCTCTCAAAGGTAGAACAACAGTGCAGCAGTATAGCGCAGCAAGCACACAATATCTACAATGGCTATATCTGTAGCTAGTACAATCTGGCCTCGATCCAAACTAGGCTCAAGTAAAGCCTGAAATAGGTTTGGATCAGACCCGTTGGGACAAATGCAGGTGCCTTTTTGTAACCTGCTCAGTGTCTGTGTGGACTTCATCACAGCCCTATTCAAAAACATGTTTCCAGATACACGACTGAGTTCCTTTTATACACAAAGTGCTTGTTTGTCCTTCTCACCATTAGGCCACTAGAGTAACTGTTTCCAATCAGACACAAAATGTTGGGTCAGAGCTTATCTCTGACAAAGTTTCAACCCATCAACAATATTTAAACAGATTTTTTAAAATGTCAGGCCGAAAAATGTTGTCAGTTCCTTTACACAGTTGCATTTAAAATCATTGGCCCTCCATGCAACAATGCAAGTAAGATCCCAAATTTCTACCTGGGCCTCCTTTCTTACAAGAGTTTCACAGTTTCAGTCAATAACATTGGATATCAGTGTAACTGCAGGTACACTGATGACATTAACTAGTGCAGTGGCCGTTCGCGCCGTTGCTGCACAGGGCTCTGTTCGCTTGTTTATTCAAAGTTTATTAATATTGAACGTGTTGCGTGTCCAAATTGCACCAAATCCAACACTGCACGTCCTTGGGTCCCCAGCAATACACCTAGTATGTGAAGTCGATCCGACAAACGTTTCTCGAGATATGTGAGGGACACACACACAGACAGACAGACAGACAGACAGACAGACAGACAGACAGACAGACAGACAGAGATTCCTTGGTTTATAGTATGATGATCCAAGTCAGTACTGCTGTATTTCTTATTCATTTCATTTTTTAAAACCTTTATTTATCCAGGGGAAGTTGACTGAGCATGCATGTTCTTTTACAGCAAAATGTTTTGTATTCATACAGCAACACACATTTGCACTTGGGAGCTGCCCAGTACAATCCATAGTCTTTTACTGTTGACAACTGAGCAGCTCAAGTGGAGCAGCTGGGTCTTAAATGCTTTGTTCAAGGGCACCTCCAGTGTTTCACCTGTGCTGGTTATCATCATCATTGGTTATCATCACCAGACTCCAGCATAGAGGATGTGATTTTTCAACTGTTACGTCTATCCTTTTTATACACTTTAATACCATTTTTTCAGTAGGTTAATCAATAATAACCTAATCTTGCGTAGCCAGACCTCCGTGAGTTTGAGACAGAGGTCTGGCTACACAAGTTTTTCGTCAGAAAATGTTGGATAACGAGACCTTGTGGTGAAAGAGGCAACCATTCGATTGGCTGCGAGTTTGAAAACACACACCTCGGAAACGAGGTTGAAGCACCGGCGCCAAGCTCCGCCGGAGCGCAATTTGCCCACAGCATCTCTGCCCTTTTCTATCTTAACTTTTCTGCTTGAATTTCTATGCAAGATTAATAATAACCAGATTCAAACCAGGTTCCTTCTGGTCCCAAACGTAGTTCTCCAACTTCTAGGCTAGGCTTGGACTGCATTCAGAATTTATTTATAGTTCAGCGTGGTGTCAGAGTACTTTCTTATGGTCAGTTCTTTTCCAAAATAATTTATTTGGCACTCAAAACTTAAGTTCATCGGTAGATATCTTCATAATATAAGAAGATACAGGTTGGGAGGGCATTATCATTTTGTCAAACAAAGACTTGTTAGCCTGTATTCTTTAAAAAGTACCTATTTTAATGTTGCGCTATCAATCTTTTTGGCATTTTGGAAGAGTTGGTCACATTTTTTGTTTAAATGGGGAATATCATTTTAGAATTAAACTTCAAAGGCCCTCAGTCAGGTTAGACTCTGCTCTCTCAGACAAATTCACAACATCCTCATCCAAAATCATTTGGCACAGTGCGTGCGGCATACAAAAATGCCTGTACCACTTTGAATGCAAGTGTCATCACAGCCCTATTTAATGGTGGCATGGTCCTCAGTGAAAGTGGTTTAAGTTGAACACAAAATGTATGTCTGGGCTTATCTGAGAGGGTTTCATCACAGTCCTATTCAAAAAAACATGGTTCAATTTGCAGCTGTCACACATCAGATACAAAATATCTGTCTGGACCACTCTCCCTAAAACAGTTCTTAGCAATGCCAGTCAGTGCAACCAACTCTAATTAGACACACAATGTCTGTTTGGGCCGTTTCTAGGGAACCATTGTATTGCAGTCCTAGTCAATTAAATAGCCTTCAGTAAAATTAGCTTTAATCGGCTGCCCATCAGATCGTTTTAACACATTCCTGTGCAAGACAAATGTCCTGAAGTGCAACTAACATCCTGAAAGGATTCTCTCACACACAGATAAATATATCACTGGCTCCTACAGACATAAAATGTTGTTTTTTTTTAAGTCTTGCCATTACAGTTTCAAAACAAAACTATTTAAAGAACCTGTACTGAAATGCAACTTTCACCAGACAAAAAATATGAGTCTGGGGCTCCATTCCATAAAACAGCTTCCCAGCTATCTTATACAGAAACATCCATCTTAGTGCTCACTGGCTCCTTTTTAGACTTCTATCTGTTTTTCAATCTCCCCACTGGTAAGTTTCAGTTACGTTCAGTTCAGTAGAGCTTTATTGTCGCCAAGGGGAAATTTATGTGCAGCAGACAGTCTATAAAAATGGATCAAATTTAACATTCAGTACATTCCATAATGTACAATAGCATAAGACAACAAATAGCATGAATCATGAACAAGAAGCATGCAATACAAACATTCTAAATACAACGGTATTTGTAAAAATTCTTAATGAATGAGAATAGGAGAACAAAAATCAGGTTCAAGTTAACAGGCAATCCAAATCTTTGAAATCAGGATCTTTCAGCAAAGAATTTGCTGCTATAATTGCACTAAAAACAAAGGAGAACAAAAGTAGAGTAAATTGAATCAATATTCAATGTATTTAGGGACAATCAATGTTTGTTCCTAAATATATGTGGGAGGGAACAATCTCAATATTTGTACCATCAATGAGTTCTGTGTGTTCTTCTGAAAACAATCAAGATGATTTACACCGTGCAAATTAAAGAAAGTTCTCAAAACATTTCCATCATCAAAAGATTTCCATGCTACATAAAACATTTCTACGCTCCACTTGTCTTCCAACAGACAAACCACCACTGAATCATCAACATATTTGATGGGTTCTGCACACAACTATCAGACAAAATACAAAATGTAGAGTGATGTTAAGAGAATGCAGCCTCGAGGAGAACCAGTAGAGGAGAACAGTTCACCAGAGAGGACTCCATTGACTCTCACTCTCTGTGCTCTATTGGTAAAGCCCCATAGCCACACAAACTATACCAGATCCAACTTAAAATTAGTGATCAGTCTTTGGGCAAGCAGGTGGGGCTAAATGGTCTTGAACGCTGATGAGAAGTAAACAAACACCCGTACATGACCACCATCCTCCTCTTATAGATGAGGTTTAAGAGATTCCTCCTATTCCTCCCATGCAAATTGCACAGGACCCCACAGTTTAGAGGACTGGGTCTTAATTCATCATTAAAGAGCCACTGGTCTGAAATCGTTCATCTCCATAGGGTTCTTCTTTTTGGAAACAGGGATGACTGTGGCTTTTTTGTTTTTTTCCAGACCTCTGGTGCCTTTTGCATGATCAAGGAGGTTTGGAATATGTGGTGAGTAATATCACACAACTGACTTGCTCAGGCCTTAAAGTGATGTTGAACTTTGGTAGTACCTTGGGTTGTGTATCTTCCTGGACATGATAAAACCCCAAAATCAGTGATTCTCTGTGATCTGTTGCTCCGGTACAGGAGACTGGAGAATTGCATTTTTCTCTCTCTCTCCATTCACTGCCATTGTATGGAGGAACAGTCTGAAAATCACACTTGTAGCACATAAACAAACACCAACAAAGCAGATTCTGACAATGTATTAAAAAAAACTAGCCATTCTGCTGAACTGTTTTTAAGTGAATCACTTTATGTTTATTAAAACTTTCATTTTGAACAAGTGTAACACCAAAATCCAGTCGGAGGAAACTTATGCCGATGGAACAAAGAAAATAGTATGATTATCAATAATTGTAAATAGGCAAAAAAAAAGGTGGGAGACAGAACTTTGACAAAGCAGATTCTGCCAATATATGAAAAACGAGTCTCTCACTTTTTTTGCGCCTATTTACAATCGTCGATTTTGAGGTTGTATCATGGCCAGGAAGCTACACAACCCAAGGTACTACCACAGTTCAACATCACTTTAAGTCCTCTTCCATTCACTTTGTCCGGACCTCGTCTTTCCCTCACCTGGATTGACTCTAGAGCTCTTAGTAAAGTGCACTTATTCAAAATATAATGGTCCACAGTAGATGACAATGACCTCAATTGCTCACCCTCTTTCCTGAAACGTCTTCATCAGTGGCCTATTCAAAAAAATGTGTCCCAAAAGTGCAGTGAGCTCACATAATAGCCTACCCTCAATGTCTGTCTTGGTCTCATTCCTTAAATCGGTTTCTCAGTTATCCCATTCAGAATGATGCCTCTTAATGCACCTAACTCCTTTCAGACCCAGTCTAACTAGCACATACCAGACCCAGAATGTTTTGGTCCCAATCTTCACACCCATTTCCCTAAGATACTATTCAGAAACATGCCTCTTACTGGATCTAGGTCCTTTTAGACCCCAAATTAGTTTTTTTTTTTTTTTTCCATCTCCCTAATGGGCAGTTTCATTGCAGCCTACTCAGAAAGCATGTCCCCTTAGAGCAGCGAGCTCACGTCTGATCCAAAATATCTGTCTCGGCCCCATTCCCTAGGCCATTTTGTAAGATATCCTATTTGCAAACATGGCCCTCGATGCAGCTGTCTTGCATCAGACACAAAATGTTCTGTCTGGTTCTCTCACAGACAGATTGACATCAGCCGTGTTCAATGTCTCGCTCCATTCAGAACCAAAATTACATTTAGTGGGTCACCAAATCCCCCAGGGTCTCTTTCTTTCTTTCTTTCTTTCTTTCTTTCTTCTTTCTTTCTCTCTCTCTCTCCTCTCTCTCTCTTCTCTCCTCTCTCTCTCTCTCTCTCTCTCTTCTCTCTCTCTCTCTCTCTCCATCCCTCCCTGTGTATGTGTGTGAGTGTATGTGTGTGAGTGTGTAATAGTCAGTCTGGTTGTCTAGCATCAGCCCATTATCATATTTCATTTCGGTCCACTGTCACTGTTGTCTATCTTTTCTCAGATTGCCTTGGTGGGATAGATGACTGTGTCAAACCCCCAATATGAAAGAGGGAGAGAGACAGAGACAGATGTGTGTTTACACTGCAGCTGAAGGTGTCCCAATTCAGTGTTTTTCCCAGTGTTTTCCAGTGTTTTTATGCTTATCTCACGATACAATTCGATCTGCGATATGGGGTTCATGATTCGATACAGCCACGATACGATTTATGTTCAACGTTCAAATAATAGTTCAATGACAACAAAGTATAACTGTGAATATTTATGTTTATTTCTGAGCCACAAACCTTTCTAGCAATTGAATTGGCTTAGTAGAACGTAAACAACAATTTAAAAATGTCATTAACAAAGTGCAAATAATATAATTTGGATGGAGAGCTTGTGAAATTGTGATGGGCAAGCCGCCTCATTTGTGATTACTACAGCAGAATAAAATGGAGCTAATATTGCGATTCATTTTTCTGCCCCACAATACGTATTGTCACATTTTGTATTGGGATATATTGGATTTTGATATATTGTCTCATCCCTAGTGAATAGCAAAAAGTTGCATGGAAGTTGCATTTTTTAATTCCGAACCACATGGATGCGTGCTAAAGCCAGATGCCGAGACATGTAACCTACATGGACTTGTACTTGAACTAATTTGTCAGCGTTGCCACGACAACAAGTAAATCTTACATCATTCACCTGAGACAGCTGTCTTATTTTTGGCGTCATGGCAGCTTGAATAATCCAGTCATAGCATGGAGGACAGCGAGACCAAACAACTGAAAGAAAGCCAAAGAGTCGACTTGACTGGTATTTCAGGAGACGCCTCAATTCAGTCAACACTCTGCACACATGTCTTTTTGACACTGCTGTCAGTTCATATTGGTATCAGATACGGGTTACATCCTAGAATAGATAGAGTATCAGCAGTCATCCAGAAAATTCGATATGAGCAGTATTTTGAAATTAAGCATGAAGCCCTGCGGTGTGAACGTATCCAGAGAGAGAGAGAGAGAGGAGGAAGAGAGATGAAATAATGATGGGAGAAAAGAGAAAGTGGAAGTGCGGTACAGATATATAAGCAGACAGACATAACAGTGTGTGAGTGTGTGTGTGTGTGTGTGAGAGAGAGAGAGAGAGCAACTGACCAAGAGAGAAAGACATAGAGGAAAAGAGAGTGAGAGAGGTTACAGCAAACTCAATTAACACTCAGAGCAATATGTCACTGCCAGCCAAATGACCTCCGAAAAAGAAGAATTGATCAAAAGACAGCAACTGCCTGTCAATTACATGAAAACGATACGGATCCCCCCCCCCCCCCCCCCCCCATATCTCAGTAATGTGCTCTGCAAATGAATAGAGGAGCAAGCTGAGAGAGATAGAAAAGAAGGGGAGAGAGAAAGGGAGGGTGAGAGAAACAGGCAGAGAGATAGAGGCGCACAAAGATAGAGGGAGAGAGAGAGAGAGAGAGAGAGAGAGAGAGAGAGAGAGGGGGGGGTGGTGTTTGAGAGACAGGAACAGGGAGGGAGGGAGGGAGGGAGGGGGAGAGAGAGAGATAAATAGAGAGAGAGAGAGTGGGGGAGAGTGTTTGAGAGACAGGAACAGGGAGGGAGGGAGGGGGAGAGAGAGAGAGAGAGAGAGAGAGTAGGGGAGGGTGTGCGAGAGACACTGGAGAGAGGGAGAAAGACTTAGGGAGAGACCGGAAGAGAAAGAGCGGTGAGAGAGAGAAACAGAAGGAGAGGAACAGGGAGAGAGAGAGAGAGAGAGAGTAGGGGAGGGTGTGCGAGAGACAGTGGAGAGAGGGAGAAAGACTTGGGGAGAGACCGGAAGAGAAGGAGGGGAGAGAGAGAAACAGAGAAAGAAAAGGAGAGGAAAAGGGAGGGAGAGAGAGAAAGAGAGAGACATGCAGACAGAGAGATGACAAAGAAAATTGGAAAGAGAGAAAAGAAGGGAAGGAAGGTAGAGGGGTTTGAGCATATTTGACCTCACCATGTGGATACATTTTACCTGGAGGTGTGTGTGTGTGTGTGTGTGTGTGTGTGTGTGTGTGTGTGAAAGAAAGTGACGGAGGTGATGACACTAATACTGTGAGTGTGTACGCGCGAAAGAGTGTGTCCACCAACCAATTAACTTAGGGCAATATGTCACTGCCAGCCAGATGGGCTGAAAAGTAAAGAATTGAGTCCGAGAAGAAGAGAACATCCTGTCAATTATTGAGTCGTTCTATACAGGAAATTATTTCCTTTGATGTCTCAGTAATGTATTCTGCAAATGAATGGAGAGAGTAAGGTAGACAGAGAGAGACAATGGGAGATACAGACAGAGACAGACACGGGGATGAGTGGATGTGTTTGACCACTAGACATTGACACTGGAGTCTGGTGTGTGTGTGGGTGTGTGTGGGTGTGTGTGTGTGTTGCCCATAGGGACAAAAAAGAGAAATGAAAATGCAAATTACGCTTTGATGAGAAAAAATGGAGGACTCTAAACAGTGTCTGGTTTGGCCCCCGAGGACCTCTCTCTCTGTCTATGTCTTTCTCTCGCTTTTTTCTGTCAGCGTCCTTGTTTCATTGTCTTGTACCCCTTTATATTATCTCTCTCTTTCTCTTTCTCTGTATATCTTTTTCTGCCTCTGTTTTTCCTCTTTATCTGTGTCTTTCCGTCTCCTCCTTTGACATTCTTTCTTTCTTTTCTCTCTCCTTTAGACAGCTACAAAATAGTTATTCATGGTGTGAATTATAATGATCCTCGCTATAGTGAGTCTGTGTCTCTCTCAGAAGGAAAAGTCTGGTCAAGTCTCACATTGAGAGCGTCTTTCTCTGTCCTCTGTCTTTTTTGTCACTCCTGTCTCTCTCGCCGCTTATATCATTTGTAATTTACGATGATCTTCCTGCCACATTTATCGTATGTAATATATGACATTATCAGTATCTTCTTCTCCTTCTTCTTCTTCTTCTGTACCTCAGAGACCGTAAGTCCTTGCAATGTGAGCTCATAAAAAGTTGTAAAATGAGCACAAACTCTGAAATGCAGATTTTACGTGCTGCGGACAGGAATTATGTGAAAATGATGCTCCTCCACCACAAATTGGAATATGTAACGGTTAAGTTTAGGCAACTAAAACAACGTTGGTTAAGGTTTGGGTTAAAGTTAGGGTGAGGCAACTAACACAACTTGGTTAAGGTTAGGGAAAGGCTTTGGTCAAAAACTTTAGTTAAAAATAACCCCGGTCGCCAGCATTGAAGCCAAACCCATCCGCCCATCCACCACCCCGACCACAACACCCTTACTGTCCACCAAGCTACTTCAGTGTGACACTACTTCATGTTTATAGTTGTGCCTCCTTCTCTATCGACCTATCGACCTACCGATCCATCCGTTTTGTGATACTACATAGAGGAATGGACTTTTCTCTTGCCCTCCTGCACAGGTTCAGGTTCAGATACAGAGCAGCACCTCTGAAGCTGGGAAGTATTCAGTGTCTCCAGCAGGATAGTTTGAAAATGTGTTCTCAAAATATACATATGTCAAAGAAATCCATAAAGCATGCTTAAGCTAATGCTTTCAAAACTAATGAAATGAAAAGTTTCTGAATATCAAAAATGTACAATAAACAGCAGTCTACTGACACACTAATGCAGAAAACAAATAAACATCTAAGACTTCTAAGAAATTTATATAAAAAATCTAGGGTGCCTAAGACTTTTGTACAGTACTGTAGTTGTTCTTTGTTTATATCAGTGGTTATAGCTTTATGGTGATCACATATGGGTGTATTATACATGAATTTACTAAGTGCATTGCTTACAACTACTTCATAAACAAACTAAAAGACACAGCTGATATTTATTTTAGTCAAGTGTTACACAAGGTGCACAGCCCACATTACAAGACACTGCCACACATCAGATTGTAGTTGTGTATGACATAAATATATTGGTAAACATATTGTTGGCATATTGGGTTTTCCCAGGCTTTGCAAATCAACTGTGTCACACAGAATCAACCTTTCGGAAACAATTATTGAGCCTTTTGTGATCATTTAACCAAAACAAAATAACTGGAGGCCATGGACAACTGAAATAGATGTCATTTAGTTTCATCACACAATGAACAACAGAGCAACAAATAACAAGCAGTTTGCATAATGAACTGCAGTGTGCTTATTTCACTCATAAAATCTGTTTCACAGCATTCTGCTTCTAAGTTGTTGACTTTCATTTGCCTTTTACATCCTTCATGTCTGTGGGACATTTAAATTATATGGAGGCATAAATCCTCACAGTGGGAAAGTCACACACAACCTACACATATACAGGCCATGACCAGGATATCATCATGTCACCATATGGTCCCCATCTAGGTTTCCCATGATGGGTTTAAACCACAATGCTCAGTTCTGATAATAAGTACTGTCGGTATATTAGGCTTGTTACACACACACACACACACGCACACACACACACACACACACACACACACACACACACACACACACACCATGGTGCAGGATTCCCACCATTAACCTAGAGAACCAAGTCAAGTCGACTTTATTTATACAGCCAATATATATTTATAAGCCAGTTTGAACCAAAGTACTTTATATAATAGAGCATAATTACATAACAGGGAAACGGAGACAGAGCGCCAATAAACAGCAAGATAAAATATAAGTGAAATCAGAACAAATGTAAAAGTTAAAAAAAAAAATAAGTGGAACAAAGCCTAAACAAACATGTCAGACCAACTGTGAAAGGCCAATAAATAAAAATAAGTTTTAAGACAAATTTTTAAGAATTTCAACTGAGTCAGTTAATCCTGTTAAATCCTGTTAAACAGACAGGGAGCCAGTGTAAAGATGCCAGAGCAGGAGTTATATGGTTCCTTTGGTTAGAGTCTGGCCGCAGCATGCTGGACAAGCTGGAGATGGAAAATACGGACATGCCTGAATAATACCAGAATACAATGAATTATAATAATCCAGATGGGAAGATACTATGAAGGCATGTCAGAGAAGGACAGAAAGGCCCTGATTTTGGAAATACTTCTGAGCTGATAAAGGCTGGATTTCACAAACCTGAACAAACCTGTTATCAGACTTCAGGGCAATGTCAACAGTCACGCCAAGGTTTTTTGGCTCATGGTTTAGAGGAACTGCCTCTTAAAATGAAAGAAAGTGGCCGTGAAGAGTGGGGCAGAGGAGAGGGGTTTGGGGTTGGGTCGGTTTGGAGAGAAGAGGAACGAGGTGGAGGGTCTCAAATCTAACACGGTGGTTCTCAGTGTGGGGTCTAGGGACCACCAGGGGTCCTTGAGGGGGTTCCAGGACGTCCCCAGCAAACTGATGAATTGTGAAACTTAAGCATTATTTCATTTTCAAGAACTGAACACGATTAGAGAATGTAGAAGAATGACTATTTTGATCATAGTTTCACTGTTATCTCTCTACCTACAATACAGATAGTCGTGGAATTCAGGACAAAATCATATTCAACAATAAAATATTCTCAGATTTGGGTTCGAGAGACAAAATCTCATCAAATGGGGGTCCTGGGCCCTAATGTGGACTAAAGTAGGGGTCCTTGATATGAAAAAGGTTGAGAATCACTGATATAACACATAATAAATGTGTGTAAAAAAAACTCAAAAATGCAATTATTTTAGTCTATAAGCCCCGTTTAAGGTCAAGTGCAACAAAATCGCTTTGTGAGGCAAAAACAGAAGTGCCATAATAAAATAACATGCAAAGAAGTAAAACACATATGTCATGTTTAAAGGTCATGTTCCTCAGAGTCAGATAGTGTATTCTGTTGCTCTGTATGTGTGTCAGACCCACAATATAATGCATTTTTTTTAATATGTCCGTATAGCCACAGGTCTGGCGTCAACATGGCAGTTCTCATGGAACACATCTCCCTCCGTGTTAAATTCTCCTCCTTCACAACACTTATTTAGAAAAGCCAATAAGAAAATCTGTTAAAATTGCAAATGGAATCCATTATGGCTGGCCTCAACCACAAAGCTCGTTTCTGGTAATGAGTCACATAGTAGTAAAACATATGAAACCACCACACTTTGAGTTCTGCTCAAGCAAAAAAAAAAAAAAAATCCACCATAAAATAGAAGTCAAATCCAGTCAAAAGTGTATTGGGACAGAGAGCTCAGACGCTTTTAGTTGTAATTATTTTAAAATAGTCTAACATGGACACTAATAAAGACGCCTCATCGAAGCTGGCAGCCTGTCCCTTTGCCTAATATTTTTCATTTGTTGTCAAATCCATTTTACACTGAAGATGTGTCAGCACCAAAAATTTCCAAATTTGCCACATTGTCCCAATATGCATGTACCGACTGGATGTAATTGCAACGATTTTGGACAATTTGGTCTAAATTTCTGTATCGCAAGAATAAGTCTCTGGAGATAAGAGAGCTAAAGGTCTAACTTGGGATATTATCAAGCCACACTCTCTCTCTCTCTTTCTGGGACTTTAACACTGACTGTGAAGCTGACTGTGAGACTGAAAGGGTGATACTCTGGGAATATGGATGCAATATCTGTCAAGTCAAGCGTATTTAGAAGCGCTTTTAACAAACAGTTTTGTCACACAAAGTGCTTTAAAGAGAACAAAGGACACAGAAATACAAGATAAAAACAACAAACAACAAACAAATCAAAAAGATATGGGGCCAGAGCTTGTGTGTGTGTGTGTGTGTGTGTGTGTGTCTCCCTCCCTATCTTCTCCTCTCCTCCCATCTCCTCTCCTACCCCTCTTCTCTGTCATTTCCTTTCCTCTCTTCACTTTCCTCTCATTTCTTCTCCTCCACCCCTCTTCTCCCCTTCTCTCCTCTCTATTTTTTTTTTATCCTTGTATCTCATTTCATCGCTTGTCATCTCCTCTCCTCTCCTTTCCTCGTCATTCCTCCCATCTCCCCCTCTCCTTTTCTTTTCTCCACCCTCCTCTCCTCTCTTCTCTTCTCTCCTCTCAACTCCTCTGCTATCCTCTTTTCTCCTCTCCTCCGTTCTCCTCTCCTTTCTTGTTTCTTCTCCTCATCTCCTCTCCTCTCTTGTTTCCTCTCTTCTCCTCTCCTCTCCTCTCCTTCTGTCTCTTCTCCTTTTTCCTCTCCTCTCTTCTCTCAACTCCTCTGCTATCCTCTTTTCTCCTCTCCTCCTTTCTCCTCTGCTCTCGTTTCCTCTCCTCTCCCCTCCTCTCCTCACTTGTCTCCACTCCTCTCCTTTTCTCCTCTCATCTCCTATCCTCTTTTCTCTTTTCCTCCTTTCTCCTCTCCTCTCCTTTCATCTCTTCACTTCTCCTTTCTCCTCTCCTCTCCTTTTGTCTCTTCTCCTTTCTCCTCTCCTCTCCTTTTGTCTCTTCTCCTTTCTCCTCTCCTCTCCTCCTCCGCTCTCCTCTCCTCCTCTCATCTCCTCTCCTCTTTTTTCCTCTCCACTCATCTCCTATCCTCTTTTCTCCTTTCCTCCTTTCCCCTCTCCTCTCTTGTTTCTTCTCCTCATCTCCTCTCCTCTCTTGTTTCCTCTCTTCTCCTTTCCTCCTTTCTCCTCTCCTCTCCTTTTGTCTCTTCGCTTCTCCTTTCTCCTCTCCTTTTGTCTCTTCTCCTTTCTCCCCTCCTCTCCTCCTCCTCTCACCTCTCCTCTCCTCTCATCTCCTGTCCTCTCTTCTCCTCTCCTCCTTTCTCCTCTCCTTTCGTCTCTTCGCTTCTCCTTTCTCCTCTCTTCTCCTTTTGTCTCTTCTCTCCTCTGCTCTCCTGTTTCCTCTCCTCTCCCCTCCTTTCCTCTCTAGTCTCCACTCCTCTCCTCTTTTCTCCTCTCATCTCCTATCCTCTTTTCTCTTTTCCTCCTTTCTCCTCTCCTCTCCTTTCATCTCTTCACTTCTCCTTTCTCCTCTACTCTCCTTTTGTCTCTTCTCCTTTCTCCTCTCCTCTCCTTTTGTCTCTTCTCCTTTCTCCTCTCCTCTCCTCCTCCGCTCTCCTCTCCTCTCCTCTCCTCTCATCTTGTCTCCTTTCCTCCTTTCTCCTCTCCTCTCTTGTTTCTTCTCCTCATCTCCTCTCCTCTCTTGTTTCCTCTCTTCTCCTCTCCTCCTTTCTCCTCTCCTCTCGTCTCTTTGCTTTTCCTTTCTCCTCTCTTCTCCTTTTGTCTCTTCTCCTTTCACCTCTCCTCTCCTCTCTCCTCTCAACTCCTCTGCTATCTTCTTTTCTCCTCTCCTCCTTTCTCCTCTGCTCTCTTGTTTCCTCTCCTCTCCCCTCCTCTCCTCACTTGTCTCCTCTCCTCTCCTCTCCTCTCCTCCTTTCTCCTCTCCTCTCCTTTCGTCTCTTCGCTTCCCCTTTCTCCTCTCCTCTCCTCTCCTCTCCTCTTCCTTCCAGGCATTTTCGTGAAGAAAACCCCATGATGTCATTATGATGTAATACCAGCCTATCTCTGGTTTACCTCAGTGGATCTTTAATCTAACAGCAGGGATTATACTAGGGTGTTTCCCTCTGAGGGATCATCACACACACTCAAATACACTTCAACACATACAAAAACAGATAGACACACTCGCAGGCATGTGTGTGTGTGTGTGTGTTTGTGTGTGTGTGTGTGTGTGCGCCCGCGAAAGGAGGAATGACACACACACACAGATGGAACTAAGTGGCTTGCCCCGTTTTTTTTCCCCTGGGAAAATGTTTATCATCCTCCGAAAACAGTAAAAAAAAACATCTGCAGCCACTGTAGGTCTCAGTGTAAATGAATGGCGCATTAAAACCAACGCAAAGGAGAATTTATGACGTCCAAATGTTCGGGTGGATAGGGAACACATGGGAGTCTGAGGCTTTGGTTAGCATCACTGCCCACTGGGTGGTGCAAACACATATCTCTTCATGTTAGCAGCACACATGATAAGAGTTATGCATTGGTTTCCAAAAAATGCATGAAAGACATTGGAGGGCGGCAATAAAAAGGTACGTTTTAACCTCAATTATACCAAATCTTTATTGATGGCTATATGTCACATTTCAGCATAAACAATGGAAATGACAAGACAAACTGTTTTCAATGAATGGGTATCAATCTTGACTAACCACACACACACACACACACACACACACACACATTTACACAGACACTCAAACGCATACAAAATGCAAGCCCAACTAAACAAATGCAAACTTATGCATTTGCACACACACAAACAAATATGTATGCCAATACAATCAGGGATCAATGTAGGCTACACACATTCTCTTTCACACACACACACACACACACACACACACACACACACACACACACAAACACATTTACATCAATCACACTGAACTCTGTTTAAACCCAACAAGGAAAGTAAATCAAGATTAATTGCAGTTTACACTTCCTGCTCTGCTCATCTTGCTGTCTCACTGGACTTCCCCTCATTCCCCAAATCCTGTGTCTCCCTCCACATGCAAGTGTTTCCACACACACACACACACACACACACACACACACACACACACACACAAATACTCATCTTAGCAGCTCTGTAGTGGCACAGTATTGCAATGCATGTATCCAAACACACACACACACACACACACACACACACACACACACACACACACACACACACACACACAAAAATACTCATCTTAGCAGCTCTGTAGTGGCACAGAATTGTAATGCATGTATCCAAACACACACACACACACACACACACACACACACACACAAATACTCATCTTAGCAGCTCTAGTGGCACAGTATTGCAATACATGTATCCAAACACACACACACACACACACACACACACACACACACAAATACTCATAGCAGCTCTGTAGCAGCACAGTATTGCAATACATGTAAAACACATACACACACAGACAATCAAATATACAATTCTATATATAACCTCTCTCTCTCTCTCTCTCTCTCTCTCTTTCCCTCTCTCTCTCTCTCTCTCTCTCTCTCTCTCTCTCTCGCTCCCTCTCTCTCTCTCTCTCTCTCTCTCGCTCCCTCTCTCTCTTTCTCGCAAATTAACAAATCTCAGCAGCTCTGCACCAGCACACGTGTATGGCAATGCAAGTATACAAACACACACACACACACACACACACATTTGGACAAAGAAATTGTCAAACAAATATATTTACAGCCCCATTCTTGATCTCTCTCAGTTGTTTATCTATCTTCCTCCCGCCTATCCATTAGCAAACACTTTGTTGACAGAACAACAGTCAGCTAATTAGGTTAGCGTCTTCTAGACTTTGCTATCACAACCCTCCGGCTCTCTGATTACCATAACAATCTGCATAATTTCTCCTTGATTACATAACATGGAGATGGAAGCTCTAGCCGGCGGTGTTCATTATGTGCCAACAAGCGATTAGTTGCATTGATTACAATATCAATCAATGGGATTCATTAAACATCATGATCTCAAAACATTTGTTTAATAAAACTATTGGTTAATATTGCGGGCAGATGGGGTGGAATATAATTATCCTTCAGACTTAAGTATATGATGGCATGGAGCGGGCTCTTACTTTAGCATTAATATTATTGATTCTATCAATACAATTCATTACATTTGTTAATAGCTATATGTGTCATTAATGTAAAATGAGGCAACCATCTTTTGCAATGGAGTAAAAATGCAAATGGTTATTATAGAGCCATTTCATGCTCTGCAAACTAATTGTTCTTAATTATAGCTCACAAGCCTCTGGAGTCTTCTGATCACAATCTCAATCAGTGAGATTTATTTTCCTCTGGTCAAAAAAATCATAAAAAAGTAATCGGCTCTTGCTGTAGAGGTTGAGGCAGTCACATTTGATTATGTATTATATTGGATGAAAATCCTAAACATTAGTATGTATTAGGACAGCAGAAATAAAAGTAGAAAACAATGGCCGGTAATAAGAAATCAGAAAGCAGGACTGCATATCATCATACCACTAGCCTTTACTATTTATTTTCAGCATTTTGTAGTAGGCTAATAACCAGAGAAATACAGACAGAGCATCATGCAAAATAACATGAACGTTCAAGCATGTAAACTGTTGATGAAGTAATTACTTTTTGGTCAGGTTGGGAGATTAATTTAATTAAAGTGGCACAATTGTAAACACATTGTGGCTGATTTGGTGATGTTCTTGATGAATTATAATAATTTTATTCACCAAGCACAGTAATTGCTTATGAATTTGTCTTGTTGACATGGGTGCAGAGACATATCGACAACTAACATAAGTACATACTGACACTCACAATATAGGGACAACACTCAATCTGTCACTATGTTCAGTCAGGTAACGTGGATTACAGTATGGCTAATTTGGATTTGATTTGTGAAATAGAAAATATGATAAAAAAAAAAGGTTTTAAGTAACACAAGAGGCAAAGCAAATGGCAAGCAACAACATTGTCACATCCAGTCAGAATACAGGAGGTGGACAAACGAACAAACACACCACAAAGGTCTTTAACATTGTATGTGTCAGCTTTAAAGACGGTCTAACAATCACCACTTTGATATGTGATATGTGATATGTTTTCAAAGCAACATGAAGAGAATAACAAAGAGACAACGAGGCCAAATAGGAGCACTGGTCACTAAAACTGCAAAATTATTAAATGTGGCGAGGGGAACAGTCTGGAAAATCATGACAACACAAACAGACAAACTGCATCAGCAAAGAAAAACAGTAGTCGCAAGTCAAAGACCGCCAACAGGGACAGATGGACACTTAACAGGATAGTTGCTAAAAAAACACAAACCTACGGCCTCAAAAATTACCGCAGAATTGAATCAACACCTCAGTGACAGTCTCAACAAAAACTATGGCTTCATGGCTTCCATTCAGAAACCACCTGTATCTAAGGCCAGCGCACACAGAGGCATAACCTGGTGTAAGCACCCAATTTTCCAAAGTATCTCTAATTGGATTACTATGTTAAGTAAATGCAACTGATTGCATTTGCTAACATTTAACATCTGCCATTTGGCAGATGATTTCATCCAGAGAACCTTAAAGCGCTGAATGCACACATTTTAAGAAACCTCTGGTGCCATGCTGTGCCCATTAAGCTACATACGACCATTACTGTTTGTAATATGATTTCTGTAATCCTGTTAGAGAAATGTCAAATCTTTAAACTGAAACAAATTATTGTTACATGTATTATCAGGGCACTGTAGCTCAGACACTTGCGTCCTTTCTATTGTTTGCTAGTGTTGAGAAAGAAATGGAAAAGTACCTATACTAAGCAATATTCCTATATGCTCACCTTACGTGCCTAAAACTCAAGAATAGTGAGGCCTAGTCCACACTAACCCAGGTCAGTTTGAAAACGCATCTTTATTTCTCTGTTTTGGCCTTCCATCCACACTAAGCCGTTGCTTTCGACCACCGAAAACAGAGCTTTCTGAAAACGCTGTCTCAAGTGGATCAATTTGGTCTCATGTTGTAGTGTGGACGGGGAAAACGGGGCTTTTCGAAAACGCTGACGTGTGATTGTCATGTGATCTCAGGCGTATTATTGTCATGTGATCCATTCAGACGGTATCGGCCGTTTAAATGCCTCAAGGAATGGTGGTTGTGGCTGGAGAGCCCCAAACCTCAAACTTGCTTGCACAACTCAAAGTAGAGAAGAACAACTCTAGCATGACACTTTTTCACTTTTTGATTTAGGAAACTTTTTTTTTCGGAAACTTAACTTGCTAACAGACTTCGTTCTTCACGATCGTTCTGTAAACAACAACCTTTTAAAAATGGCGTGGCGGTAAAGCTGGTGCTTGGCGGAAATGGCGTAAAGCGGCCGGCCCAAGTGGCCTGCCCATGCCCATGGACAAAGTTTGGTGTTTTTGGCGGTTCCGTGTGGACAGGACTTTTTGTAAACGCTAGTGAAAATGCTAGTAGGGACAGAAAACTTTCCACATGAAAACAACATTTTCAAATGTATCTGCATTAATGTGGACAAGGCCTGAATCTGCTTCAGCATTATAAGATTAAACTCTAAAAGTTACATCTTGTGTTGCTTAGTATAGGTACTTTTCCATTTCTTCCTCAACACTAGTCATCTTGGTATTATAGGAAGTTACACTTATAAATGTCATGTAATCTGTTACTCTTCAGTCCTGATGGTAATGCAGTTGGTGATCTAAGCTTCAAATGTCAGTTGGTTCATTATTAAACCAGAGAGCTGCGGCCCTACCTGTCATTTAGCTGCTTCTGAAGGTCAGCTGCTTAAAGACACACACACACACACACACACTTACACATACACTCACGCACAAACACACACTTCAATAACTCTAAATGCCTGCTGTCAATCACCATCCTCTCCTGCTCTCTATCTTTAGCCATTAATATGAATCTAATATCTCCGGTCTTAAAAAAGCTGAAAGTGCATCTAACCTAACTGTTCAATCCTGCATGAGGTGAGGATTTGATATGATATCATATGAAAAACGTCCACTCACAATTGGCATTCTCCTACATGCACACAAATGCATATACTGTGTACACACACACACACACACACACACACCCCCCCCCCCCCGTAATAATCAGAGGATATCAGTATGTTCCAGTGATATTTTTGCACCAGAAGCTCAGCTCAGATTCCCAACAGAAATGTCTGAGCTCTACTTTCCGTCTCTACTTCCCACCGCGGGCTCCGGTGACGAGCGGCTGGCTGTTTCCACTCAGTCAGGACACCGGACCCGCCGACCGATTTCCCACTGACATTTATCAATCCACCTGATCCCGATGCAGCAGCTCCCCCTTTTTGCTATTTTAAGGGTTTAGGCTGGCCTGGCTCACATGGTGTTCAGAGGGAAGCTGCCATATTGTGTCCCTGCTGTCACAGTGCAGCCTGTCTGGTACCCAGCAGACAGGCTGCTGGGAACAAGTCGTCATCATGTGAATGACGCAGGAGCAGAACACGCGGTCTGTAGAGGGTCTGTAGACGGTCTGTAGAGGGTCTGTAGAGGGTCTGTAGAGGGTCTGCAGACGGTCTGTAGACTGTCTGTAGACCACCGCCATTTTTAAAATCCACAGCTGCTGGAAACAAACGCTGGGAGAAAGTTGCCGATTCCACGCAAGTATGCATGAATATTCTTCTTCTTCTTCTTCTTCTTCTTCTTCTTCTTCTTCTTCTTCTTCTTCTTCTTCTTCTTCTTCTTCTTCGTATCATCATTATTGATTATTATTATTACTAGAATTTATAACCTCCTCCTCTCCTTGTCTCCTCTCCTCCTCTCCTCTCCTTTCCTCTCCTGTTCTCCTCCTCTCCTCTCCTTGTCTCCTCTCCTTGTCTCCTCTCCTCCTCTCCTCTCCTTGTCTCCTCTCTCCTCTCCTCCCCTCTCCTCTCCTCTCCTCTCCTCTCCTCTCCTCTCCTCTCCTTGTCTCCTCTCCTTGTCTTCTCTCCTCTCTTCTCCTTGTCTCCTCTCCTCTCCTCCTCTCCTCTCCTTTCCTCTCTTCCTCTCCTCTCCTTGTCTCCTCTCCTCCTCCTCCTCTCGGGACACAAAAACACACAAACCGCTCTCCAATTATAGTAGTGGGATTATTATTATTATTATTATCATTATTATTATCAGTTTTAGTATTTAGGAGTTTTAGTGTCCCATGATGCTCTAAATGCTGTTTCAGAGGCTTTTACGATCTGACAATAAACACTGAATTCCTGTAGATAAAGTGAATTTTTTGGCCTGAAAATGGTCAAATTCTATGCTTTGATCAGTTGGATGAAGGGTTTAGTCCAGAGCTCCTGCATGTAGATCCACATCTCTGCTCATCCTTACAAAAATCCTTAAGCATTATTTTTTACATTTGGAAAAACACCGTTTATTGGCTATTTTGGTGTTCATTTGCTCTGGTCTC
>NW_027284368.1:0-15000 GCF_046629955.1 Centroberyx affinis | reverse complement strand
GAGAGAATGAGGGAGAGACAGAGGGACGGGGAGGGAAGGAAGGATGTGAAGGAGGAGGGAAAGGTGAGGTGGAGAAGGAAGGAGAAATGGAGGGAGAAATTAAGAGAGGGTAGGAAGGAGAACCGAAGGAGAGCAGAAAGGTGGGATGGAGGGAGGGAAGGATAGAGAGATGGAGAGGGAAGGAAAGGTGGGAAGAGAGACGGAGGGAAGGAGGGAGAGGAGATAGAGATTGAGAGAGTGCAGGAAGGAAGAAGGTTTGTTGGAGTGTGGAAGGAAGGAAGGCAGTGAAGGAGGGATGGACAGAGGGGGAGATGGAGGGATGGAGAGGGATGAAGTAAAAGTGCGGTGGAGAAGGAAGGAGGGATAGAGGGATGTGAGGAAAGAAGGGATGGTGGGATTGAGGATGGAGGAGTGGGCGGAGGGAAGGAATACAAGGCCAGGAAGGAGCGTATGAAGGACAGAGAGATGGAGGGAAGGAAGGAGGGATGGACAAAGGGAGAAAATGAAGGAGAGGTGAAGGGATGGAAAGAGGGACGGAGGGATGTGAGGGATGAAGGAGAGGTGGGGTGGAGAAGGAAGGAGGGATGGATGGATGGATGTGAAGAAAGAAGGGATGGTGGGATTGAGGATGGAGGAGTGGGCGGAGGGAAGGAATATAAGGAATGGAGGGAGGGATAGGAGGATGGAGGGATAGAGAGGAGGAATGTGACGAGGCATGTGAGAGATGATGGACGGATGGACGGATGGAGCAAGGCCAGGAGCAAAGGAGGGGTGGAGGAAGAGATTGAGAGAGGAGAGGAAGGAAGGAGGGATGGAGGAAGAGATTGAGAGAGGAGAGGAAGGAAGGGGGGACGGAGGAAGAGATCGAGAGAGGAAAGGAAGGAAGGAGGACTGAGGGAGGGATGTGAGGAGAAGCCAGGTGAAGGAGGTGAGGGAGAAAAAAGAGATAAAATGAGAGGAAAGAGGGATTGATGAGGAGAGAAGATGGGAGAGGAAGAAAAGGAGGAGAAAGGGAGAATGTCATGGGAGATGGAGGGAGAAAAAACAAGTGAAGACAATGAGCAAAAAAGAAAGAAATCGGGTAAAAAAAAAAGGGGGGGAAAGGAGAACAGGAGAAATAGATACAGAAACCGAGAATGAATAATAGGAAAAAAAGGAAGGGAGGATTGTAAAACCTGACAAAATAATGGATAATGATGGTGGGAGAGTATGGGCTCGACCTTGCAACACATCACAGCTGAAGACAAGAGCAGGTTAAAAAGGTTAAAATACAGGGGAGAGAGAGAGAGAGAGAGAGAGAGAGAGAGAGAGAGAGAGAGATGATGGAGGTTAGCAGTGTGTGCGCACGTGCAACCATCACCATTCCTCTGTCTATTAATGTCAACATCCATCAGTGGAGACCTGACCTCCACACCAAAAGAGTAGTGTGTCTGGGTGTGTGTGTGTGCGTGCGTGTGTGTGTGTGTGTGTGTGTGTGTGTGCGTGCGTGTGTGTGTGTGCCTGTGTTCCGAGCCATCGTAAATCTATCAAACCCTCCTCCAGTAGAGGAAGTCCTTGTGAAAAATAGTCTGTCCTTCCTCCCTCGGAGCTAAAAGCCCTGATGATGTATGTGATCCACTACAAAACACTCTAAAACTAAACCTCCTCAATAACACTGGGAACGGGAACAACTGGGTCAAATAGTCAAATAATTTTTAGCGCCTGTTTTATTCTGCTTGGAGCACCAGGTGGGTGGGGTTTGAGCACAATCGGGTGAGTGCCAGAATGTTTATACTATCACTGGAAAGCATTTGAATGTCAGTTTAGTATACTTTTTTGCGATTGACAGCTTACCAGGTGCTTTCTGGACTGTCGTGATGCGCTAAACTCCACCCATCTGGTGCACCAAGTTGGACAAAACAAACAAATTACTTGCAAATAGATGGCTTTCAGGTGATGTAACGTACCCTCTGGGGCCATTTCTGTGCTGTTTTTGACTGGGAACTGATCATTTTGTCACTGATCGGACTTACATCTGATCGATTTTGTGTTTAACGTTAGCTTGTTAGCTAGCTAACCATAGTATCTGGTCAGCTAACCATCACTGTCTTGTAAACACATCTGATTTGCATGCTAACATTACAGGAAAGACGACGACACTAGCATTAGTGGCTAGTAGTTGCATGTTAACATCATTAACATTGGTAACTTTGCTAAATTAGCCTGCTGGCTAGTTAGCTAGCTAACAAAACCAAAACAAAACAGTTTCAGGTGAACTGTCATCTACCTTATTAAACTATTCACTTTTACTTGTAACATATTGAATGCGTCTACACCCACGCAACAACAATCTTTTTTAGCTACATCTCTTTTTCTGGTCTGGTTGTCATTTAGCCATACAGTCAGTTTTCCACTGGACCTCCATGGTGGCACCAGACATGGTTGCTAGGAGATTTGTGGCACTGCTGCAAAGCCCCTCTACTGTTTGACCCAGCTGGTAGAAGCACCAAAGTACAGAGAAGTGGGTGTGACTGCTACTGTTAGTGATGGATGGACAAGGAGACAGAGGGGTATAAGGAATGGGATGTAAAGTCCTCCCTCTCTCTGTCTTTTTTAGGTTTTCTCCTCCTCCTGTCTATTTTCTGTCTTCCTCAAAGCTCCAGTCGACGACCACCTTTCATTCCAAACGGATGGAACATCCATTACCTGAAATTGACGTTCAGTAGCTCTAAATTATAGAGGATCCAGTGTGTGAAAGTGTTGCCATTTTGTCAACCGAGGACTCAAGGTACCTACTATTCTTCAAAAAGTACCTTATTTTTTTAAATTTATTTGCTATCAATCATTTTTTTTAAAGCGTACGCCTAAATGTCACTTTTTTCAAGTCTCATCTTAGAACCAAACTCCTCACGCTCCTTCATGCTTTGTGTTTTGAAAATTGCAGCTTATTACATCATACAAACAGCTAAACTACTACTCTGACAGCAAAGGTTAGTTAAGAGAAGAACTTCCAAAAACTTCCAATAATGCAACTCAGTCTCAGCTGTCATTTTGGGAACACGGTCTTCACTCCTCCTCCTCCCTCTTTTCCTTTATTTTTTCTTACTTACCTAAGTGTTTTCTCTTTCTATAAATCTCGATTTCTCTCTCCCAGCTCTCTCTCTCTCTCTGTTTCTCTGTCTCAGTCTTTTCTATCACTGCCTATCGTCTTGGTGAATTCATTTTAATTGGTCTTTATGGGCACGAAATGCACAAGAAGACGCGATGCAACCAGCAAAGCGTGGAGCGGGACAAGACGAATACTAATAGATCTGAAGCCAATCTGTTTATCTGTCTGTCTCTTAATTTACCTCCATCGCTCCGTGAGCCCAAAAAATAAATAACACATAGGCTACACACACGCACACACACACACACACAGACACACACACACACACACAGATACACGTTGACACACACATCGCTACAAGCCCAAACGCACACACACACACACATCTAGCCTCAAGCATGTGTACATAATACATACTGGCACACACACACACACACACACACACACACACACATACATACATACAGTGTACAGGAAAAAATCATGAAATGAAATCCATAGCAGGGTTTTGGTGAAGGTCAGTCAATCAGTCCATATCCCAAAGCTCTGTCAATCCAACTTGATGGATGACTGTATTTGTGTGTGAGTGTGTGTGTGTGTGTGTGTGTGTGTGTGTGTGTGTATGTGTGGTGTTTGTGTATGCGTGTTTAGCTGTCTCTTTTTCTGTCTTTCCGGCATACATTTGTGTGTTTGTGTGTGTATGCATGCTTGAATGTGTGGCTCTCTCTTTTACTCTCTTTCCTATGTGTGTGTGTGTGTGTGTGTGTGTGTACGCACGTGTGGCTGTCTATTTCTTTGTGTGTGTGTATGTGTGTGGGTGTGTGTGTGTGTGTTTATGTTAATGTGTCATTTTCTCTCTCATCTGTGAGCTTGCTTATGTGTGTGTGCATTTACATGTGTCCCCCTTTTCTATGTCTGTGTGTGTGTGTGTGTGTGTGTGCCCATTGCCGTTGCCCAGCCCCAGTTCACGGTCAGCTGAGAAAGTCTGAAGAAAGCTGCTCCATCAATATTTGATGGAGCCGCTCTTCCTCTCCATGTTCAGTCTTTCATTCAGCATTAGTCGGCGCTGTAGAGGAGATGAGACGGGATGGAGAGAGCAGAGAGGAGGTCAAGAGAGACGGAGAAACACAGAGGATCTCAACTATCTATTACACTATGTCCGACCAGAACCAAAGAGAAGAGCTCTGATGAAGAAAGACAGGGCAAAAGATATGAAATAATAGATGGAGAGGAGGGTTTTTCTTTTTTTACAGCAGCATAAGCCTGAACTCATTAAAAGTTTTTATTCTGGTCATGTGGGCGGCAGAGAAAATAGGTTAAACGGTCAAATGAAGGTCGGGCTGAGAAAAAAGAAACTAGTAGAAACTAAAGAAGGAGAGGGGAGAGAGAGAGAGAGAGAGAGAGAGATTAATGAATGTAGATAAATCAATTTGGCCGGTCGTGAGCGCACCCCAGAGGTTAGTAAACAGCAGGTTGGCTGGAATGGATCACCGTCCCTGTGCTCTGTGCATTATTCACCCTGTGACACACACACACACACACACACACAAACACACACACACACACACACACACACTCTACTGTAGTCACAGTTAGAGCTGCAGGATTGTGGCTGAAATGCTACAATGACTGTTTTGCCACATATTGCGATCATGATAAATAACCACAATTATATGACTCATGATGATTGTGGGAACAAAATGATTTTAATGCACTTTTGTCATCCTGAACACAGAAAAATAAAGGTGTGAACTGGGTGACGCCATAGAAGAACCATTTCTGGTTCCACAAAGAACCTTTCAAGAACCTTTTACGGTTCTTTGGGATATTAAAAAGTTCTTAATTCTTAATTATTGGATGGCATAAATATGGAAAATAACTAACCAGACCCCTCCATAGTATACTATATATTGTGCAATTGCAAATGAGGCTATACAAGGGCAGATAAACAAAAACACAGTGCAGGTGTCTGAGCAAAGGAGAGCAGAAATGGTTCTTTAAAGCAGTGATTCTCAACCTTTTTTATATCAAGGATCCCAAATGTAGTCCACATTAGAGCCACGGACCGCCATTTGATGAGATTTTGTCTCTCTGACTAAAATCTGAGAATATTTTTTTGTCAGATATGATTTTGTCCAGAATTTCTTGACTATCTGTATTGGAGGTGTAGAGGTAACAGTAAAGCTACGATCAAAACAGTCATTATTTTACATTCTCTAATTGTGTTAACTTCTTGTAAATGAAATAACGGTTGCTGGGGACCCCCTGGAACCCCCTCAAGGACCCCTGGCGGTCCCCGGACCCCACGTTGAGAACCACTGCTTTAAAGAGTCTGAAAGGTTCTTTGTGGAACCAGGAATGGTTCTTCAATGGCATCACTCCGAAGAACCATTTTTCTGTGTGTATGTTCACATCTTATATGTTTTTCCAACTACAGACAACGTTCTAAATGAAATTTTTCAATTTTGCCAATATACAGGATATGTGTTTCAATATACAATATAGATTTCAAATATGACATACTTCCAATATATGATATAGGTTTAATATGATTAATTGTGCAGCCCCAGCTCACTTATCACAGTTTTGATTCTAACCAAAATCATGGTAAAAAAATAAACAAAAAATCAACTCTAGAGCAGAGCAATAAAAAACCTTCATAATAATTCAGGTTTTATTCAGTCTCTGTTCCGCCCGGAGGGGGGGGGGAAGTGCTTTCAAGTCGAGCTTCGAGTCGTTTTATTCCTCCATAAAGGATCGGTGAAGACTTTCTGAACGCAGGAAACAAAGGGAACATATTTCACCGCGGGACATGTTTTGTGCAAATAAACGTTGGAAACTGAATAACCTTCCAAAGAACGAGAGGCAAGCTTTACGTGTGGAGCCATAAGCAATTTGAACGTATAAAAAAAAAAACACCGCTGACACACACACACACACACACACACACACACACACACACCCCATCCTTCCAGCTTGCATAGATGAATGCTTGCCAACACTATTACAGAATGCAAACGATTTATAGTTAAATAAATAAACGGTACAAACAATTTGCAGTAATTCTCTCTTTCTATCTCTCTCTCTCTCTCTGTCACACACACACACAAACACACACACACACACACACACACACACACACAGCTCGACCGTGGGATCATCAGCCACGACCAACCACTGAAAATGTGGCCAGCGGAGCCAAGAATGTGTCACACATAGACAGACATGAGTAATACCACACACACACACACACACACACTCCACACACACAAAAGCTAGAGGTGACCCCACGACAGAGACAGAGAGAGAGAGAGAGGGAAAGATGGGGCGATGTCACACAGAGACAAGCAACTAATAAAGACGTTCATTTCTGTTCTCTTATGGATGGATTTCCAGAGGTCATTGATCAATCAATCTGCATTGATACGGGTCTTTCTCTCTGTCTTGCAGCCCCTCCCCCCATCTGCCCTCCACCTGCCCTCATCCTCCGTCTGTCTTACACTTCCATTTTTGATTTGAAATTCGCCTGACTCAGCAGCTTTAATCATGACTTTATATCCCCCCCCCCCCCCCCCCCCCACCTAGTGTTTATGCCGCATTCACATCGCATGGACACAACCATCTGAACAACTTAAAAGCAACAACTTGGAAATATTCTCATATTCAAAGTCGTTCGAAGCCGTCAAATGCCATTATTGAAATTTTCTGTAGAATTTGGTTATTCATAATTCGTCTTTTTTTTTACATTTATAGGAAAAATCCACCAGAAAAACACTTTAACACTGTTAAAAACCTTGGATTCTGGGTCAATTTTGTTGGTTTGTTGGTTGGTGTATTTTCCTTATTCTTGTAGATAATAAGGAGTTTGACCTGAGAATTTCTCTAATTATCCGAAACATCAGAGGTAAACGTCAAGCTTTTGGTGTCAGTCCCTCAGAATCAAAGAGCGAGGGCTTCTTTCTTTCTTTCTTCATTTTTGCACCAAGAGACGTTCAACAATCACACAGGGAGAAACCCATCGTAGAAGAGGAAGAGAGACCAGTTTCTCCACCCACAGGAGCAGGAGAGAGACCAGAATGCAATGCAGAAGACGCAAAAGTTCCCGAAAGCTGAGCTGAGCAGGGTTTTCAAGTCGGAAGCTCCTAGCTGCCGTTTTTTTCCCATGGGACTTGAAGGCAGCGTTGCACAAGGAGATTATAAAAGCTGGATTCCCATAAGAATACATTGGCGATGCTGGCTGCCAAACCTGCCGATCCCTCCTTTCTCTGCCCTCATCCATCCATCCCTCTCTCTCTCTCTCTCTCTCCCTCTCTCTCTCTCTCAACATTTACATGTCCTAGTTGTTTTGGCAGTCAGTGTTTTTCTGAAGGACGCTCTGACAGGACACTGTGGGTGTTGATTGTCATATTGGCAGTTGTGGGGATCGAAGCTTTTAGTTATGCCATCGTCTCTCTGACCGCTTGACCCGTTCCTCCCTTCTCTCTCTCTCTCTCTCTCTCTCTCTCTCTCTCTCTCTCTCTCTATGTCAACCTCTCCCTCCCTCTGCCTGTGTCTCTCCTTCCCTCCTCCTCTCTACTTCCCTTCCCTCGCATCCTATATGTCTCCTTCCCCCCTCCCTTTCTCCTATTTTCTCTTCCTTTCTCCCGTTTCCCCCCTCCCTCTTTCTCTCTCTCCCCTCTTTTTTTCCTCTCTCTCTTTCCTCATCCCTCTCTTCCTCTCCCTGTCTCTCTCCTCCTTCCTTCACCCCTCTCTCTCTCTCTCTCTCATCTTTCCCCCTTCCCTCTTTCTCTCTCCTCCTCCTTCCTTCCCCTCTCTCCCATCTGTCTCCCCCTCCCTCTCTCTCCTCCTTTCTCAATCCCTCTTTCTCTGCATTTCTCTCCTCCCTCCTTTCTCAATCCCTCCTCCTCCCTCCTCTCTTTCGCTCTCTCTCCCTTCCCTCCCTTTCTTTCTTCCTCTCCCTCCATTCTCTCCCTTCTTTTCTTCGCACTTCATGTACACACAAGACGAGACTGACTGGACACTTTTTTGTTTGATAAAGTTTTGCTAATACTCAACACTCCCCCTCTCTCTCCTTCCCCCCTCTTCTTTTCCTCCTTCCCTCCCTCCCTCCCTCTCTCTCTCTCCCTCTCTCTCTCTCTCTCTCTCTATGTCAACCTCTCCCTCCCTCTGCCTGTGTCTCTCCTTCCCTCCTCCTCTCTACTTCCCTTCCCTTGCATCCTATATGTCTCCTTCCCTCCCTTTCTCCTATTTTCTCTTCCTTTCTCCGTTTTCCCCCCTCGTTCTTTCTCTCCCCCCTCCTTTTTTCTCACCTCCTCTTTTCCTCATCTCTCTCTTCCTCTCCCTGTCTCTCTCCTCCTTCCTTCACCTCTCTCTCTCTCTCTCTCTCTTTCGCTCTCTCTCATCTTTCCCCCTTCCCTCTTTCTCTCTCTCCTCTTTCTCCCTCCCTCCTCCCCCCTCCTCTCTCTCTCTCCCTTCCCCCCCTTTCTTTCTTCCTCTCCCTCCATTCTCTCCCTTCTTTTCTTCTTTCTCCCCTTAGGCTGAATGCACTTCATGTACAAACAAGACGAGACTGACTGGACACTTTTATTTGATAAAGTTTTGCTAATACTCAACACTCCCCCTCTCTCTCCTCCTCCCCTCTTCTTTTCCTCCTTCCTTCCCTCCCTCCCTCTCGCTCGCTCTCTCTCTCTCTTTCTATGTCAACCTCTCCCTCCCTCTGCCTGTGTCTCTCCTTCCCTCCTCCTCTCTACTTCCCTTCCCTTGCATCCTACATGTCTCCTTCCCCCCTCCCTTTCTCCTATTTTCTCTTCCTTTCTCCCTTTCCCCCCTCTCTTCTCTCTCCCCTTCTTTTTTCTCTCCTCCTCTCTCTTTCCTCATCCCTCTCTTCCTCTCCCTGTCTCTCTCCTCCTTCCTTCGCCTCTCTTTCTCTCTCTCTCTCCTCCTCCTTCCTTCCCATCTCTCCCATCTGTCTCCCCCTCCCTCTCTGTCCTCCTTTCTCAATCCCTCTTTCTCCGTATTTCTCTCCCTCCCTCTCTCTCCTCCCTCCTTTCTCACTCCCTCCTCCTCCCTCCTCTCTTCCTCCTCTCTCTCTCTCTCCCTTCCCCCCCTTTCTTTCTTCCTCTCCCTCCATTCTCTCCCTTCTTTTCTTCTTTCTCCCCTTAGGCTGAATGCACTTTATGTACAAACAAGACGAGACTGACTGGACACTTTTTTGTTTGATAAAGTTTTGCTAATACTCAATAATCCCCCTCTCTCTCCTCCTCCCCTCTTCTTTTCCTCCTTCCCTCCCTCCCTCTCTCTCTCTCTCTCTCCTTTCATCTGAAGGGCAGACTATGAGAGAGAGAAGTGCATCTCTAAAGCGGCAGGCACGACAATACTGGAGCCTTCACCTTCAATCCACCTCCTTAAGACTGGCACACACACACACACACACACACACACAATGCGTGCTGTGTAGGCGGTACTTGATGGCTTCAGTGACGTGTGAAGTTTTATTGTGCTCAGTCCTGTCACTAGTCACGTCAGGGAGGAGAGAGGAGGAGGAGGGGAGGAGACAGAGGAGGAGGAGGAGGGAGAAGAAAAGATGAATAACTTTGTGACCTTGCTGTCTAATGCTGCGCCTAAAAAAAGGATGGAGAGAGGAGAGCAAACAGGGAGATAAAGCAAGTAAAATGTACCTGTGCGGCTCTTTTCAAAAATAGAATTATCAACTTTGCATACTAAGAAATGAAACTATAAAAGAACAAGGTTGTTACGTCAAAGGCCGATTCTTAAAAGTGTGTGTTTTTTAAAAGAAGATACAGATTTGGGCTTGTTCTCCTCTGGCAGGTTATTCCAAAAGTCCAGGAGTCCTGAAGTTAAAGGAATAGTTCACCCAAAAATGAAAAGTCTGTCATCTCCTCCCCAGTTCCATGCCAGTTGAAACACAGGTGAAGCAACAAATGATGGTGTATAGGTCTTTCTATTCACAGTGTGATTGTTTGGCTGTTTTTGTTTTGGAGCTCTAAAGCAGTGGTTCTCAAAGTGGGGTCCCAGGGGTTCCAGGGGGTCCCCAGCAAAAAGGGGAATAATTTATTTTCACTATAATTCCATCCATAAGTAACACAATGACAGAATGTATGACTATTTTGGTCATGGATTTCATACACTTTCTGTAATAAAACATCTAAAAGCAAAAATCTTATCAGATGGGGGACCCTGGGACAAAATCTTAAAGTCTGTGGTCTAATTTGTGTCAGTTTAGGGGTCCTTGACGTGAAAAATTTTGAGAGCCACTGCTCTAAAGAACAGGTCCCCATTGACTTCAGTTGTTTTGGAGAAGGCTGCTACCAAGTTGTGCTGGCAGCCTCCCTGTGTGTTATATGGACTAACAAACTTCACCTGTATTTCATTTGGCATGAGGGTGAGTAGATGATGACAGGATTTTCATTTTTGCGTGAACTATCCCTTTAAAGAGAAACTGAACCCCAAACCCAAAAATCTGTGTAAAGCCTCACATCGAAAGGTAATGAGCATGCCACTGAGACGGCCATCTGCTATTGGCTGATCTTTGGTGCCAGATGATGTCACCGTCTGTGGAGTACAACAGCTTGTGTCAACCGTCGCAATAGTAGCAAGCACATGCTGCCTTCAAAGGATGTCGGGAATATTGGAATTACAGATAAAGCGCGCTTCAACGATCCGATATGGTGATAAAGTTGAATTGTACATGATACCAAGATGCCAAGATGTAACATTCTCACCCTATGTTTAGCTTTTAGGTGCATAGCCTATAAACTTTAAAAACATTTATAATATCAGTGAGAAAACCAAATATTCTCCTCTTCTGTACCACTTTCTCTCTTCAAAGACGAGACGGTGAGGCTAACAGCCGCCACTGAAAATGCATCGAGGAGTGATGACTCTACAAGGCACTGTCTCTCCCTGTGTGTGTATGTGTGTGTGTGTGTGTTGGTGTGTGTGTGTGTGCGTGCATGTGTTTGTGAGTATGTGCTTTCCGGGACACTCCTCTCTAAGTCACACACACGCGCACACACACACACACAGAAAGCAGAGAAAGAGATGTTACCTTATACAGTCATTCCAGCTCCCTCAGGAGGACACACACACACACACACACACACACACACACACACAACCAGACAGTGTTACGTTGGGACTAACAGAGTTGTTGTTGATTTCTTTGTTGTGACGTATAAACAGGTAAAAAAAAACAGCAGCTGCAGTGTAACAGGACATCTGACTCTCTCTCACACACACACACACACACACACACACACACACACACACACACACACACACACACACACGGGTCTCTCCGTGGTAGTAAAGCTGTCACGGTCGACCGGCCTTGACTCGCTTTTTTGTCTGCATCAAAATTTCATACGCTGCCGATGACAAAAATAAGTCGCTGGGACAAAAAATTGGCCTGGAAGTCTCTCTCTCTCTCTCTCTCTCTCTCTCTCTCTCACTCTCTCGCTCTCTCTCAAATTCAAAACAAGCTTTATTGGCACAAATCGAATAGAAACGTGTTAACGATGTTCCAGGACTAGCAGTAATGAGGGCAGTAATTATAGAAACTCATTGGATACAAAAGACACTTAACAACACACTCAATACACTATGTAAATCAGTAAAAATAGGACATAATTTAAAGTTAAAGGTAATAATGCTATGAATAGTTTGTGTGTCTCTGTTCCTCTCTCTCTCTCTCTCTCTCTCTCTCTCGTTTTTTTCCCCGCCCTCTCACACACACACCATGCGAAATTCATGTTCATATTTAAGGGATGCTGAGTGGGTTGATGTTATTTTCATCGATTCCACATTTAGCAGGGGAGATGCGTTCGATAATTTATGCTAACGAGGAGGAGATGCTAAACCCCTCCATCCCACTTCAGCACCACTGTCTCATCTCTCTCTCTCTCTCTCTCTCTCTCTCCCTCTCTCTCTCTCTCGCATCTTCTAGAACTTTTTTGGATCTGCCTCTCTTCCTTTCCCTTCCTTCCTCCCTCTTCTTTATCTCTCCCCTCTCTCTACTCTTCCCCTCTCTCTCTCCAGTCATCCTCTCTCTCTCTCTCTCTCACTCTTCCTCTCTCTCTCTCTCGCCCACCACTTCAACTCTGAGTGATTTGAATTTTTCAGAGACCTTGTCCTTTTGCATTATCATAAAAAAGAGAGAGAGGGAGAGAGAGTAGGAGGACTGTGTGTGTAAGTGTTTGTGCAACTCTCTCTCTCTCTGTGTGTGTGTGTGTGTGTGTGTGTGTGTGTGTGTGTGTGTGTGTGTAGGCAGTCCTCGGGGGAGTTTTGCTCAGCATTCTGACACAGCCCTCCCCTCTTAAACAGGAACATTATTGGAGATTAAACAAAAGGACACACTCACACACACTCACTCTCTCTCTCTCTCTCTCTCTCTCTCTCACACACACACACACACTTCCATCTGACACTTTTCTGATGTGCCTGTCTCCGTTATAAAAACTAGTTAAGCCAAGGAGGGCTGACAAAACACCCGGGCCCCCCCTGGGGAGGAAGGGGGCGGCAGGGGGGCGGGCAGTAGCGGAGAGGAGGAGAGGAATTTTCGGTCATTTTAATTGCAAAGCTTGTTAGCCCCTTTTTCTCCGTCGTTAGAGCCTTATTAGCATGTCATTATAAAGCCAGACGGCGTGTGATAGACAGCCTAGAGGGTAGCAATTACTCTGTGTGTATTACGTGTGTGTGTGTGTGCATGTTACAGACATCCGTTACTCTGTGTGTTCGGTGCGTACGCTGCAGGCATGAGGATGTATGTGCATGTCTTTGTGGTTTTTACCCGTCTGTTTATCCTGGATCTTCGGTCTGGGCACTGTCTCCCCTGATGGACTTGAGGAACCGCATGGACCTCTCTTGTTTTCTTTGACCTCTGCATTCATATTCATATTCAAAAATGATTTATGTCGTGGCCACGATTTACCGTAACGTGCGCACGATATGCCAAAACGTGCCCTCGAAATAGTGATATGGTGCTCTCCATATATAATACATGAGCTCTTCACAAGCTTATGAAGAGTCAGTGCACATATTGGTGATTATGTTGAAATGTGGCCTGTCCTGGGTGTGTTGCAGCCTCCTGACTGTGTTTACATGGCCTGAAGTTTAAATACGGTGAAATATTTGGGTTATGCCTATTCAGTGTAAACAGACAATAGATATTAACATACCAAATCCTTACTAGGCCTATCTGCAATACCTAAAAGGTTCCTTTTAAGTTGCATTTTTCCTAAATTGCACAGTTTAACGAAATCGAGGGAATGAATTGTATCTCGTGCGCATGAATGGACTAAAACATGCACACGTTACAGTAAATCGTGGACTCGATATAACTTTTTTCTCTCCCAATGGCCACTCCCGGGCTCCGTAATGTTTACATGTATGCATACTGTATTAAATGTGTATCTACTACAAATGAATTATTAGTTATTATTAATTATTAGGCAAGCCAAGTTTATTTATTTAGCACATTTCATACACAATGGCGACTCAAAGTGCTTTACATATATAAAAGAAAAATAGGTAAAAAGAGAGTGCAAGAAGATTAAAAAGATAAAGAAAAATGAAAGTGCATTAAAATCACATTTAAAAGACAATATAAAAGATAAAAAATAAATAAATATTCCAGTGCAGATGAGTATTGCCCTAAATTTCTTAATGTTTAGTGTTAGCATCCCACTAGTTATCTTTTTTTTTCTTTAGCTGTATTGTTATTATTGCTATGTTTTTTTCATGGGTTTTCCGGTCATGTTATGTCCAGAAATGTGATGTTATGGATGCTGCCTGAGGAAGAGCGTTGCATCTGAGTAGCTGCTTAACCAGGCCTATATTTGTGTTCATTTATTGCTTTGAAGTGCTTGTAATTGTTAGTGCTATTTACAGCAAATAAACCTCTTGTTTTGTGCATTATACGGTTTCCCACTGTAAAATGTCAGCGGCTCTGTGGACGAGCCTCGGCCTCTCTTTGGCTGCTCCGGCTACAAAAAATGTCAACATGGCGGCGACCATAAACCCGATCTTTAGGCTTCAAAATGGCCCTTCAGAAACCTGTGGGTGACGTCTCACTCACTACGTCCATCTGTTTGTACAGTCTGTGGTGTGTATCAGTAAGAGAAAGTACGCAGAGTTGCAGTGCTGAACTGAGCTCACTTGATACACTCTGATCCCTGTCCTGTTTCTATCCCTGACTCATCAGCAGTGTTGGGAATAATGCGTTACAAAGTAATTACACTACTTTTGGCAGTAACTAGTAATGTAACTAATTACTTTTTCAAATTAATAACGCAATTACAATTACTGAAATTTAAATGGGCTCGTTACTCGTTACTGGATTATCCAGTTTATGATCATCCGACTTTACAGTGGCGCAAGTGAATCAAAAGACTACCAACCTCCCTGAGACTTTATTTCGACTAGCGACAAATCTGCCAACTTTTTCTGACCATGGGAAGCAATGTTAATGTGTTGAACCCCAAAGCATTTGGCAATAAATTGGTTTGGCTGATGCCAGTTTTCTCTACTTGCTTGTCTAATCCAGAGAGTCTGATGATCACAGCGCTTCCCCCAGCAGGGACTGTAGGGTCCACATGTAATTGTTACCAGCGTACGCTGAAACTGGCCCGGGTGGGCGGAGTCAGCATTATATATTGATATGCAAATTATGATGTGACATCATCTGGCGACTTCTAACGACTTTCTGAGCAGCCAATAGCTACTTTCCTTGGAAAAGAGTTGGCAGCACTGCTACCGGTGCAGTAACTCAGCCCACACAGTGTACTGATGCTTGATGTGAAGGCTGTCCAGGCTACAATAAATACGCCTATCAAAACATATCTATTGTGTTTTATTGTTCCACTACTTACTTTTCATTATAGTGATAATGGGTA
>NW_027284367.1:0-21609 GCF_046629955.1 Centroberyx affinis | reverse complement strand
CTTTGTTTTTACTTTGCTCCGTGTTGTCAAAGATGCTCTATACTTTTCTGAACCGTCTCTGGTGTTGTCATGGCTACGCATCAGTGTCGACTTAAAATGACGTTAGATTCAGGCAGATACGTCGGTCTCTAGTGATTGGTTAGGGAAAATCGAATCCCCCTCCCTCACGGAAATCGGTTAGAGTGGAGGCAATGTCAGACTGAAGATGGAAATGGAGTGGAACGAGTTGACAATTCTGTCTGATATCAGGCAAACTGTGCAGGCTACTTGCAACGCTTTGAGTTTGAATCAAGACCTTTGTTGCCTGTCTCTTCCTCTGTCTAATGTAAACTATCCAATAAAGCAGAAAAAAATAAGTCCCTTTCTTCCTTCCAAAGCATCACGTTAAAATCCTAAAGGTTCTTCTAACTGCAATATGAGGTGTCTCTTAAGAGTACGGCTCTCTGGGGATTTGAACCGTCTGTCAGAGGTCACGGGCAGTGATGGAGGCAAGAGAAAGAAAGAGAGGGGGATGGAGGGAAGTGGACGTTGCAGGACTTGGGGAGGCTCTTTGGAATGTGTCAATGAGGGAAGACACTCAAGTGTTACTTGTCAGCAGAGTGTGTGTGAAAAACAATGCTAAGAGCCGTGGCCAGACCCCCAGGAGCAGCCTGGATGGTCCGTAGGGAGCGGGGCTGCTGCTGAAAGAGCACACTTCAACTTTTCAGTGTGCACACCGGGCAAAGCTAAAGAGCCCGATGTCCATCTCCCAAGTCACTGAACACTTGGCTAACTCTCCACTCTGCTGCCAAAGCCACATCAGTGACAACAGGAGGGCAGTGGTGGCACCAAAGCTCCAGAATGGCAGGGCCTAATTTGAGCTTTTTCAGCTATTGAGCAGTGGGGTCATGTTGCCCCGGGGGCAGAATCTGACCTTCGCAACACATTCCATAATGTTTTCATGAGCTGGTAACACTTTACAATAAGGGTCACTAAGTTAAGGGTTAGTTAAAGCTTAATATGGGTTAGTCAATGCTTAATAAGCATTAACTAACCCTTAAATTAGTGACCCTTATTGTAAAGTGTTACCCATGAGCTTTGTAGACATGAACCAATAACGTCATGCTACTTTGCCATAAACTTTTGTAAAATAATCATATGCAATGCTGGTCAAATGCTAAGCCATGTGCATTAAAACTGCAAAAATAGAAATGCTTTATTTAAAAGCCAGCATGGAATTAAAAAAAAAAACAATGCACAAGACAGTGTCGAGACTGCAATTATTGTCCATTATTATTGTAAATTATGCATTATTTTAATACTTTTCTGGCCACTAAATTTTGTATGTGCCACTCAATAATTGTGGTGGTTGAGGAGAGCAAACAAAAATACACTTTACCCAACTATACCCAATTTCAGCTAATAACAGCAAACAAGCTGGGTTTGGGAATGAGAAATGAAGCTCTGAAGAGTGAGGCTGATAATCTGTTGTGGTTTGAGAATACAAGATATGAAATATCCTAAATAAGGGCTGCAACGTCAAAGGTTATTTTCTTAATGCAATTCAGATATTCCACACAATGCAAAAGGCGTATCCAAACAGTATAGAGGCGTATCAAAACAGCATAGAGGCATATCCAAACAGTATAGAGACGTATCCAAACAGTATAGCCCAACTGCACAGTCTGGACTCTTTGGGTGCTTTCCCATCCAGCATGTTTGGAGCGGTTTATTTGAACTCTGGAGATTTTCCTCCTTTAGTTTGGTTCGTTTGTCTAGGTGAGAACAATGCCATTTGAACTCTGGTGGCACTGAGACATCTGAAAATGCGAGTCTCAGTCCTCTAACAAGAGAACGGCAGTGCGCTTTGTTAGGAGTGAGAACGCATAGGCTAATCCCAATAAACTACAGGAGACAACCTCAAAACGCAAGGGTTTATAGGTATAAGGAGATGGATGTTGACATCTGATAATCAGCAGTTCCTCATGCTTGGAAAGCCTAGCATAACAAACTGCAGTCTGGACTGATGCTCATATTCACATTCTTTTTCAATGAGTTTTTGTGGCCCACCCAACTCTAATCCCCACCCCACTGCTGCCAAAACCTCTAACCTGGCAGGTTTTCCACTACGGTTCAGACCAAAGAAAGCCATCTGCAAGTGTGATTGGACCACAACATGCTACCACAGAACTTCAATGGATAGAACGTATGTCCGGGATTGTCCCGGTTTCAAGATGGGTGTCCCGAGTCTCGACAAATATCTGAGGTACTTGTACTATACTTGAGTATTACCATTTTATGCTACTTTATACTTCTACTCCACTACATTTCAGAGGGAAATATTGTACTTTTTACTCCACTACCTTTATTTGATAACTTAAGTTACTAGTTACTTTGCAGATTCAGATTATTAATACAAAATATAATCAACTAATAAATTGTGATGTATTATTATAGATTACTGTAAGATACCCAGCAGTATATATAGCAGTGGAAATCAGCTGCACCTTTTCCAGCTGCAACATTAAAGTGATGCTTACACATTAATGCATCAATAATTATAATTCAATAATATAATATATACTGTATTATTCTGAAATGGGCCATTCTGCATAATGAGTACTTTTAGTTTTGCTACTTTAAGTACATTTTGATGCTAATACTTTTGTACTTTTACTTAAGTAACATTTTGAATGCAGGACTTTTACTTGTAACAGAGTATTTTTTTACTTAAGTAAAAGATCTGAGTACTTCTTCCATCACTGTATTTATGTGATGCTATAATTCGCTGAATTACACTGACTCCTATCCATTTGTTCAAAAAATGGCGTGCCTTTTCTTGTCTTCAGTGCTTTTACTGAAGCTTCAGCTTTCGGGCTACAGAGCCTGGGCTGCAAATAACACACCAACTCAGTCATATTCACTAGCAGTAACCAGGAGCTGCTCGCCTGAAAGTAACTGGAGGGTATTAGAGAGCTCCCAGTCATCACACAGATAGCATCTGAGAAACCAAGGTAACACAAATCCAATGTCCTCACGGCCACGACTATTTCTGAGTTGTGATGTGTTGTTGTTTTTTTTTTACTGGTGCATATCATAGAAAGAAAAGGAGGAATGCTTTTTTTTTTATTGAGTTTTGGGTCAAGACTGAGGATGGATGAGGTCAAATTTGGGCCCAATGCAAAACTATTTGAGAACCAATGATATATAAATGGACTGTTTATGATGTTACACCAAGGGGTTGGATTGAGGACGGTGCAAGTCAATTTCTTATGTCTAAAAATAAATCTAAAATAGTTTTTACTACAGAGTAAAACATGATTTGTTAAGGAAATGCACATGTTTTTTTTTTCATTTTACAATAGTTCTTTTAGTCATTGTCATAAGCAAGTTCTCAAGTGAAGTAAATTTCAGTTACATACAGTAACAAAATGCTGGAGCTCCAACAGAAATCAAAGGGGAGTCTCAATACTGGGTGAGCACACACACACACACACACACACACACACACACACACACACAGAGCGATGTGCATATTCACACTCTCACACACAAGAGAGAAAGAATCGAACACAATCGCATGCTCATTACACCCCTCCCTTTCCACCTCCGAAATATATGTCATCTATTTTAAAAGCATTGGAAACACCCCATTCTACTTTTACCCACTTGGCTGATATCCAGAGGAGATAGCTCTTATTAAAAATTAAACAAAGGTACCTTAATCATTATTTCACGGGACCAGTGGGCCGGGACTGCCATGCACTAATGCTTTCTGACTCAGTAGGCATTTCCATTATTCCATATACTGATGCTGATATGGACAGTGGCAGCGTGGGATTCACTTGACATGTGCGCGTGTTTGTGTTCGAATGTGTGTCACTCTCTCTCCCTCTCTCTCTCTCTCTCTCTCTCTCTCTCTCGCTCTCTCACACACACACACACACACACACACATACACATCAAGTGCCTTATCACTTCACACACTGTCCACTGAAATCATCCTCCCTATCAGTTCCCTCAGTGCGATCTTATTTCAACTGGCTTTCTGAATGAATCCAAATATGATTCAGGACAGGCTGTGTTACAGGGCAGCGGCACAGTGGACAGACAATTATCAACATTTATCAATTAATTATTTTCTTAAACTGCAGCCACCGGCTGTCTTCTAATCTTACCGCCTATTCAGAGAGGACAAAATTAATATACAATGGCAATATATATTTAATGACTCATTTCCTTTCACCGGGAAGACCCAATTCTTCAGGTGCCCTCAGTTCAGCATGGACTCAACAGACACATTGGGTAGGTTTGGGTGCAGGTTAGGGCCCAACTGCCCCATGAAGCTTCATATCAAGGACCCCTAATTTAGTCCACATTAGGGCCACAGACCCCCATTTGATTAGACTTTTTCTCTCAGACCCAAATCTGAGAATATTTTTTATTGTTAAAAATGATTTTGTCCAGAATTTCATGACTATCTGTATTGTAGGGAGAGAGATAACAGTGGAACTATGATCAAAATAGTCATTCTACATTCTATAATTGTTCTTATAAATGAAACAATGAAGTTTAACAATTCATCAATTTGCTGGGGACCCCCTAGAATGCCCTCAAGGACCCCTGGTGGTCCCCGGACCCCACGTTGAGAACCACTGGTTTAGAGGTTTCCAGATACAGGTCCTACCAGGACTGTGACTACGTTTACATGGACAGCAATAATCCAATTATTGGCCTTATTCTAAATAAGTCAATATTCCGATTAAGCTGCTAATTCCATTCAGATTCCTGTAGCATTTTAAGACAAAAGAGAAGTCACTGGAGCGCATGGACAGTTTAAGCCTTTATTGAAAGTGCGATGCCCACAGAGCAGTGACACTTTCAGCCTCACCCCAAAAATTTCGGGACTTCTTTTTTCTGGTGTCAGTCATATTTTGCCTCTGTGAACAAGTTCACAACCGCTGGGAGGCAAAGTTCGTGTTGGATTGCAGCTTGTGTCGCGAAAAGCCGCAAAGAGAGTCGTAGCTGGATTGACGTGTATACATGTCTAAAATGCCTTTCAATAATGCGACTAAAATCAGAATACTCCACGTCTTAATGTGATTATGCTTACTCTGACTATGACTTTATTGTGAGGTGATCAGAAAATGCTGTTTTCACGGCACTTTCTTATTCAGACTATTGTGTTCATTGGGTCTTTCCTCGGATTATTGTTGTCCATGTAAACGTCGTCATTGAGAGTCTGCAGGACTGTTTTCAGCAACCAGACTAGGACCTGTCATGTCCTCCCACCTCCCGCTGCATAGCGCACTTATGTACGGACACTACGATTCCCACAACAAGCCCTGGATGACAAAAGGACATTAAATCCCCTTTCAGTAGGAAGAAGAGGGATTTTAGCTGCCCAGAGGGAGCCGAAGAAGAAGATAATGGATGGGAAGAACACACCTACCGGGAGAGAATCAAGAGCAAACTCTAACAGAACAGTGTGAAGGAGGTGTGGAGAGGGATGAGGAAAGATAAGCGGCCGGGCGGGGGGGGGAATCGGGAGAGAGGGAACAAGTTAAACCTGTTTTGCAGCAGCTCTCCCCACACGCACGGCTTGGCAGGGCGGTGGAATGGGATTCCATCGAGAACTGACTACAGACTGGTACCACTTTCTTAGCTAATATAATTAAGATTTTGATAGTTTGTGTCCTACAGCACTTACAGCAATGCACACTTTTTTCTGGGACTCCTGCATTTTATTGATTTTATTTAACCTTTATTTAACCAGGAAGTCCCTTAAGATTAAAACCGCTTTTTTGAGGGGGACCCGGCCAAGATAGCACAACCGTTACAAGGTTACAAAAATTATTAAACAGAGCACGTTAAAAAAAAGACAAGGGACAACAGATACATAATACAAAATCCAGCTTAGGAATAGCAATTGCACTCTTCAGCTACACAGTTTTTTTTATCAGAGCTTTGAACTCTCCCAGGGACACAAAATCATTAAGCTGTAGTGTGTTCTGAAGGTTATTCCATGACCAGGGCGCAAAACAGGAGAAAGCTGCTCTACCAAGTTCTGAGCAAATCCTGGGTACCTGGTAGAGCGGCCATCTACTGCAGTGGTTCTCGACGTGGGGTCCGAGGACCACCAGGGGTCCTTGAGGGGGTTCCAGGGGGTCCCCAGCAAACTGATGAATTGTTAAACTTCTGCATTATTTCATTTACAAGACGTTAAGACAATAAGAGAATGTAGGAGAATGACTGTTCTGATCGTAGTTTCTCTGTTATCTCTCTACCTACAATACAGATAGTCTTGGAATTCTGGACAAAATCATATTCAACAATAAAAAATATTCTTAGATTTGGGTCAGAGCGAAAAAGTCTTATCAAATGGCGGTCTGTGGCCCTTATGTGGACTAAATTAGGGTCCTTGATATGAAAAGATTGAGGATCACTGGTCTAGAACACTTAAGAACATAACCTGTACAAGTGTTTTCCTAATTGCTAAATTAAGGATAATAAAAACCCAGCCTAACCTTCAGTTTCTCCACTAGGTTCTCAATATGCACTCTAAAAGAGAGCCTGTCATCCACCCAAATGCCCAAGTACTTGAAGGATGATACTCTTTCCACTGAGTCCCCCTCCTAAGGTATGATCGCCAACATTATGAATTTGGTTTTCTTAGCATTTCAATGTACTTATCATATATGTAGGCCAACAGGAGCATGTCACCCAGTACTCCCAAGAGTTTATTGGCTTTGTATTTAGCATCTTCCTGAATCTCACTGAAAATAAAAGGTAGCCCATATCAGATGTGTGCTAGGTTCAGAGGTGAAGAAACAGAATTGCAGAAGAATGGAGCTGGCTCTGAGCTATGCATCTGGCTTTTTGTCAGACTGACATCGTTTCCGCTTCCATCCCAGATCATCTTTTGTTTGTCTTTTGTTTCTATCCTCTTAATCTTTCCTTTCAATCCCCAAGAAGCGTTTCTACCCTTCAACTTCTTCTGTCTCTCCCCTCTCGACTTCTGTCGACTTATCTGTAACAAGTTAGTAGCATCCGCTAGCTTAGCTCCGTTAGGGAGTCATTCCTATGTTCCCAGGGTCCTATGTTCCCCAGTTCTAGGGTTAGGTTAGGGTTTAGGGTTAGGGTTAGAGACCTTCAAAATCAAATAAAATGATAACCATTGGTTTTGTTGTGTTTATATAGCTGTTTTGAAGCCTTGTTCCAATAAAAAAAAAACTGGATAATATTTATGAAATATTTTAACTTGAAACGGGTCAAATTTGACCTGAACACAATAGGAGGGTTAATGTGTGTTAACAGAATATTGAACTGGGGAACATAGGACCCTGGGAACATAGATACGCTCCCTTGGTTAGTTAGCTGCAGGAAGTTAGCAGCTTTAACTAAACTCCTAGCCTTCAGTTGAGTATTTATTCCATCTCCATTGCTACCTTCACCTATATTGGTAAATTCCACAAGATTTTCAGGTTATGGCCTTTGTGGTTATGGTCTTTTTCAAATAAGACTAAACACTGTCATTTCCCCCCCCCCCCCAAATCTTGGGGAGGAGACAGAGTTTGAATGACTTGTTACTTTAATTTGACCTCTCAGCTTTGTTTTGAGCCTGTTTGGAATTTTCAGGAATTTCTTTTTCCAGGAAAAAGGTAATTTGACAAAAAGCAGTGATAAGTGGAAAATCTGTATGTTTACTGTGAGCTTTAACAGCGAAAAAAAACCCCAACATTTAAAAGATGGAATTAATAGAAAAATATGGAAGATTCAAGAAAATTCAAAGACCTCTTTAAACCAGATTCAGAGAGAAGCTATAAGTCAGTGGTTCTCAATGTGGGGTCCGGGGACCACCAGGGGTCCTTGGGAGCGTTCCAGGGGGTCCCCAGCAAATTGATGAATTGTTAAACTTCACCATTACATTACAACACATTTACAAGAAATTAACACAAATAGAGAATGTGGAAGATTGACTGTTTTGATCATATTTTCTCTGTTATCTCTCTACCTACAATACAGATAGTCATGGGATCCTGGACAAAATCATATCTAGCAATAAAAATATTCTCAGATTTGGGTCCGAGAGACAAAAATCTCACCAAATCGGGGTCTGTGGCTCTAATATGGACTGAATTAGGGCTCCTTGGTATGAAAAAGGTCGAGAATCACTGCTATAAGGGACATACAGTCACATTTCTTGCTGAGGTTACCGACACATCCCGGACGCTCTCGTCTCGCCCGGCTCTCTCTCACCAGCGTAATGCGAAAAAAAAAGAAGATTAATGGCAGTTCCGGCCACTGGATGATTCACCTGCCCGCGCTCTCTCTCTCTCTCTCTCTCTCTCTCTCTCTCTCTCTCTCGGGCTCTTCCAGTAGCTCTCTCGTGCGGGCAAAAAAACGAGATGACGTTATTTATTTCCACCGGTGGAGCCGGGGGCCGCCCACACGGTGCGGTGCGGCTATAACAGCTGCTTTTACTCTGAGGGGGTGGGGGGGCAACAGGCTGATCGAGTTGTTTGCATCGGCCCCCTGCCTGGAGAGAAGAAAATTGAGCTCCGGTTACTAAAAATGTGAGTTTTTTGCGTTGAAAAAGAGGGGGGGGGGGGGGGGGGCGTTGGCGGCGGAGGCTAAATACGACTATCATCTGATTCAGGAGAAGGAGCATTAGCAGACGGCGCTCTTCATATGAATGTGCAAAACAAGGGAGAGCGCGCGGCAATGCTACAAAACAAAATCAGGGTTTGGCTTTAAAGCACTCCAAGTCGATGCGCTGTCTGGTAACCTTCATCCCTTTCGCTACTATCACAGCCTCTCTCTGGGAGGCAACGATAACGCACTTGGCTTTAAAGCACTCAGACGGGCGCAAACACCTGAGAGTTTTGACCTTCCTTGTTTTGATGGGCTGGTTTTGTGTGCTCAGGGTCACCGCTGAAATTGGCACAACAACATCGGAAACCAAAACAAGCTTGACTGGAAAAATCATTGAATAGGCTCTTACCCGGTATGCATATCACACCAGGAAATTGATTCCGCCCCCCTTCAATTTAAGTGACAGACAGAGGGATAGTCCTTTCTAGGCAATGTTTTTTTTTTTTTTTTTTTTTTTTTTTTTTTTGCACAACTTCCATTGTTCACAAAGGAATGGGGAAAAAAAAAAGGTAATTACCAACATCAGCAAGAGTTAACATCGGAATGACGCACTTTGAGGGACTTGGGTTTCCCTTGTTAATGTGTTGCCACAGAGGAGAGTTACTCACAGCTCACAAAAGCGACTTCACATGATTTCAGCGCTGTAAATCAGAAGGAGACGCAAATAATGATAAAAAGAAGTGATGCTAATATTCATTGTTTTATATGTAGAAAAGAAAAGAAGTCAGCAGCTCTCAAGTGGTCGTTGCAATGCAGCATTTGACTGCTGTTTAAATGGGCGTCATAGAAAAGCTTAGAGAATTAATTTACCTGGATTGTCATTGATAATATGTAGGGGAAAAAAAGCATTTTTATTACCCTGAAAAGAAGAAGAAGAAAAAAGTGAATGTAAGAGGAGGCAAAAAAAATACACTTATATTGTATTTAAATGTAAAATTATATAGTGCTCCATCAAACACTGGGATGTAAAAAGAAAATAGCGTTTGTACCAAAAAAGATTGAAGAATCGGCAAGAAGATCCTGCTCAGTCCGAGAAATGAAGAGAGGCATCGCTGACAGAATTATGACGTATGGAAGCCCATTTCTGCCAGTGTGATGAAAAAAGAAAAAGATCCTGTAAGTCGTTATAATGAGAAACTTTCTCAAAATAATGACATAGTATCTCAAAATAATGAGAAACTTTCTCAAAATAATGAGAAACTTTCTCAAAATAATGAGAAACTTTCTCAAAATAATGACTTTGACAAAATAATGAGTTAGTATCTCAAAGATACTAAGTCATTATTTTGAGAAACTTTCTCATTGTTTTGAGATACTAAGTCATTATTTTGAAAAAGTTTCTCATTATTTTGAGATACTAAGTCATTATTTTGAAAAAGTTTCTCATTATTTTGAGATACTAAGTCATTATTTTGAGAAAGTTTCTCATTATAATGACTTACAGGACCCTTTTTTCCATCACACTGGCGGAAATGGGCTTCCATAATGAAGAGTAAAGACTTTTGAACTGAAAAAAAACAAAGCTACTTTACATTATATTCCACACTATGAGGGACGGCTCCTCAATGGAAGATCTCATTGGAAGATTGTAGGGATAAGGCCGAGGCTCTTGGAGAGCCACTTCCCTCCAGCTCTTGAGCTTGATGCAAGCTCCACGCTCTTGAGCGCTGAATAGGCTCCTTAACTAGTGGATTTGTGATGAGCCATTCGCAGCCATGACAACTGTACCGTCTGTGAAGGTTGGAGGTGTAAAAGAGAGCATGCGGCTGCACCTCCTCACCTATGCGTGAATACTACCGACTCGCAGCAAAGAAGCCACTTCATGATAAAGAGCAATGAGCTGCAGGCATTTCATCCAAAGTTGGCCGTCACACCGTATTTCACGGCTGTCTCAAGCAGATGTAAAGATCATTTTAACAGCATCTTTCTTTTCCGAGGAGAAAAAAAAAATCACATCTGAACATGTTTTTTTTAAAGACAAGGAATGTGTGATAGTAGGCTGTATTTTTCAAAAAATCTATTCTCTAACTGTACTGTGTTTTTTTTTTCCCCCCTCTGGTTTGAAGGAGAAGACAACAAACAAGGCCTGTATTTTTCTCTCGGTTATGGGCCTGCCCCTGGTGACTGCAGGGCGGTGGGTGGTGGTTGCCTGTTTGTCAAAGGCCCGCTAGCCTTGTCCATTTTGACATTCACATGGGAGCAGTAATGATCCTAAAAGCTGCAATTAAGCTGACTGTCGCGTTCCGGGGAAGCGCCTGGTGCCGACACTGTGCTGCACCTATTATTCCCAGTGGGAATACTCCCTAAAGAACAGCATTTTTTCCCCCTCCTCCTCCTCCTCCTCCTCCTCTCTCTTTTCTCTGCCCCCATGACTTTTACTTTTTACTTTTACTTTCATTTCAAAATATTCTGACAATAGCATAGCGTTTTTTCCGAACATAGATGTGCAGTATTTGCATTTACTGTCGTCAGATGAATTATTTTTTTTTCTATCATCAGCCGTATAAATCCATGTCGAGAACGTGCTTAGACTGCAGCCAGCTCTTTTCTGTTATTTAGTAGAACAAGACATATGCTATGGAAAGAGATTAGTGCCAGCCGAGGTTGTATTTGAATTGCATGCATTTTCATTTTTCATGCTCATATTGAACATTTGGATGCATTATTTATTTATTTTCTGAAATAAATTCAAAAATGTAATTTGGAAGGCACACATGCTCCTCTGGCGTGGTTTCCAGTGTTTCCCTGACGGAAAGGCAGCTAGTGAAAATGAAAAAAAAAAAAAAAAAAAAATCAATTGGCACTATACTGTGATAGCAGTAGTATTATCAGTATGCTCTCTGACATTATTAGATATGTCTTTGCTGGTTTGCTTTTCCTAAGTCCCTTGATGAGCTGAATGGAGAAAACCAAATTGAAATGTGTTTAAAAATTAAATAATTATAATATTCATTTTCAAGCAATTGCACTTAATTTCAAATTGTTCCTCACAAACTCAATTTTTGAATTTATTTATTCAACTTTTTTATTTTTTTTGACTGTGACAAAGTCATGCAATTCAAACCCAAATCTTTGCCGGCACTAATATCTTTCTATAGACTGTAGAATTACTTAACCGGTCAAACCACTAGCTACCCGACCATCTTCCCACTTTCTTTCAGCTGAAAAAGGAAAAAAAAATATTTCAGAACAGCCTCTCTCTGGGGGAGGCTGCGCTCCATGCAGTAAATAATGTGACTTTTAATGATGTGTAGTCCGGATAACTTGTGACTCAGCACATCATAACACACTCCCAATAGGAGTCTCACTAAAATGTTAGTACATATGTCTGATCAGCGATTAGACAGAGCTGAACACTGAGGTATTCATGGCCTGAGATGCTGCAGCTTAGCACAGTAACAGCCTTGTTTGGCCACTAAATATCTAACAGAAGCCGATCTAAGTCTCATAACCGCTTGTGCAACACAATAATCAAGTGATACAAAGCTTATTTTCAAATGTCTACTATATCTGCAGACATGACCTTATGTCAATACCATTTAGAAAAACTTATTATCAAGAGCTAAACAGGGAAACCTGTGGCTTATTGATTGGTTATTGGCTATGTCAGTGGCTACAGTGTAGTACACCAGTAATCATGTATGACGGCCTGGGAATAGCAGAACCACAGTCTGGGAGAGGCCTCCACCGGGAAAAGCAGGGAAAAGAGATGTACAGTAAAAACAGCAGGTGGGCAAATCTATCAAAGCCCCTTGGCAAACACAGACAAAAAGGGGGAAAAATCATTTTAATTAGCTGAGTGAATGCGATTTGCTGAATGCGAGGGGAGCCAGGCTCTGTGCTCTGCACATTAAAATTGGTCTAATTTTCTGTGCAGAAAAGTCCCATCTGAGCAGCCCTGGCCACAGTCAATCATGTTAAAAGCTACGGGTGCTTAATTTGATTTACCAATATAAAATGCAAATGAGGTGATCAAGTGGAGTGGAAGCCAGGAGTAGGAGGCTCTTTTAAGCCATCAAGTTAAATGGGAACAGACAGTAGACTGGCAACGTAAAGAATGTTTTAGCATATTCGTTTGATTAGCGCTACAAAAATTTAATTAGTATGGCTAATTGCTTGACAAATTGCTCCACATCAGTAAAAAGGCAGAATATATTTTTAATACAGTGCAACACCCCCCTAAGTCTCAGACTCCTCCCAACCCTCGTGTTACATTTTCAGCCCGAAATGGGCCTTTCCAATATGTGAAAAGCCTAATTAAATAAATGGAAGATGGCACAACAGTCCCTTACAATAGTGAATGAGATAATGTCTATAATTAGGCCCGCACAAGTCTGTGGCCATATGCCTCTGTACTCCACTTGAGCAAGACTAGGCTGCGGCTGCGGGGACAAATCTAATAACTGCGTAAAGGGAAAGCTCCTGGGACTGAGGCATCTTATGTTAAGCCCCCTAACTAACTAGTGATGCATCATTCATTTCAGTATGTCAGATGCCACATGTGAACAACTGACAGACCTTCCTACTGGAGGGAAAACAAAGGTGTAGTAATATCATAGCTGCTAACACAATGGCCAGACATGTCTAAACAATGTGAGCATGTTTGGTCGAGTTAGTTTATACAGTTGCTCAAACCCATTTGGCTACAATATCAGATTGAAGTGTCTATCCACAGACTAAAATAATAGTCTGTTGCCTAGGGACAGGTCTAAAAATGACAGCCCACGTACTGCAGAGTCATACTGAGACTTATTATGTCTGACATTTGGTGTTATCATCCAGTGTCATTGCCTTCCTTCACAGAGATTTCTCAACCATAGGAAATTACAGTATGATCGTTCGAAGCGCACAGATCTTTAGCGGTGACTGTGTTAATTAGAATGGCTGCAGCCTAAGGAAATGGCAATGATAATTAACATTTAATGAAGGGATTTTGGGGCAAAAGGGGTTATGAAACTGAAGGGACTGGAGGGATGATTCAAAATAATGTCTCCCTCCCTCTCTCTCTCTCTCGCTGTGCTGTCCCCGTACTGTATGTCTCTTTCTCATTATGCCTCTGCGGACAAAAGGCCATCCAAAAGTCTGGAGTCGTACGAGCTCGCTAGCATATGGAAGCCCATTTCTGCCAGTGTGATGAAAAAAAAAAAGACCCTGTAAGTCATTATAATGAGAAACTTTCTCAAAATAATGACTTAGTATCTCAAAATAATGACTTAGTATCTCAAAATAATGACTTAGTATCTCAAAATAATGACTCAGTATCTCAAAATAATGTGAAACTTTCTCAAAATAATGAGTTAGTATCTCAAAATAATGAGAAACTTTCTCACAACAATGAGTTGTATCTCAAAATTATGAACTCATTATTTTGAGAAAGTTTCTCATTATTTTGAGATACTAAGTCATTATTTTGAGAAAGTTTCTCACTATTTTGAGATACCAAGTCAAAATATTGAGATACTAAGTCATTATTTTGAGATACTAAGTCATTATTTTGAGAAAGTTTCACATTATTTTGAGATACTAACTCATTATTTTGAGATACTAGGTCATTATTTTGAGAAAGTTTCACATTATTTTGAGATACTAACTCATTATTTTGAGAAAGTTTCTCATTATTTTGAGATACTAACTCATTATTTTGAGATACTAACTCAATATTTTGAGAAAGTTTCACATTATTTTGAGATACTAACTCATTATTTTGAGATACTAAGTCATTATTTTGAGAAAGTTTCTCATTATTTTGAGATACTAATTCATTATTCTGAGATACTAAGTCATTATTTTGAGAAAGTTTCTCATTATTTTGAGATACTAATTCATTATTCTGAGATACTAACTCATTATTTTGAGATACTAACTCATTATTTTGATAAAGTTTCTCATTATAATGACTTACAGGACCGTTTTTTTCATCACACTGGCGGAAATGGACTTCCATACTAGCAAACTGTTTGCTAGTAAATATATGTTTTTTGACCTGTAAATAAGAAAACGCAAATGACATCCGTGCATGTAACAAGTGCACCTTTCACCCGCAGTGCCCAGGCTGTATGGATCTGTGTTTGAACATTCACAGTCTGCTTGTAATACTCAGCTCTAGCCAGAGAGGACACGGCAAGAAAAACAAAGCCTGCTCTTGAACACACAGTAAGACATAAAAAACACTCTTAATAATGACTTGTACTCATCTCAAACTTAATGATTCTGTGAAAAAACTATTTATCGCCATCCTCAAAGCGGCCTCATTTCTCCCCCTTTATGTTAAATTCGCTGGGTGCCGCGCGCAATTACTCCCTTGTCTGTTTTATTAGCAGTTTAATGACTTGCTATATTTTATACCTCCTGTCCTTAATTATCAGCGGAGATGCTAATAAATTAGATTTGATATATCCAGCCATCGCTAATTAAAAATGATTGTTTCAGCTGACATCATGGCAGAGGGTCTTCAGACTCATCCCTTGCTAATCCGTTCACCCGGAGCAGCGGGGCATCATCAGGAGGCCAGGGGGGCCACGTATGGCTGCTGGGAGATCACTGCTGATTGGACTAATAAGAAAAGATGCTCCAAATCAACTTTACCGACGCCACCGGATTGGATTAGATGTGAACGGATAAGCTGAGTGGCAGGAATTCCCTGTCCCATGGGTTCAGAAATCTACTTTCACCAACTATACAGAAATCTGCAAATCCTCTCCAATCTAATCATAGGAACTTTTGCGAAATTTACAATAGTATGAAAGCAATTGTGGAAAGAAAAAATATTTAAGCTAAGCAGAAATATAAAGACCTCTAAATTTGGAGACTGTTATCTTGAAGTAATATTAATAATAAGAATAATAAACTATTTCTCAGTACTAACTATTAGGCCTGTCCTGATGATTATAGTGATTTCACTGGCAAACTTCTGTTTCACTTTCAGTGTTCAGGTGAAAATGACTCTTCTAACAAATATACCAATTACAGATTCAAATTTTTACATTGTTGCAATTATCTGTTATCTAAAGCAGTGGTTCTCAAGGTGGGGTCCGGGGACCACCAGGGGTCCTTGAGGGCATCCCAGGGGGTCCCCAGCAAATTGATAAATCGTTAAACTTCATTATTTCATTTACAAGAACAATTATAGGATGTGAAGAATGCTTATTTTGATCATAGTTTCTCTGTTATCTCTCTACCTACAATAAAGACAGTCATGGAGTTCTAGACAAAATCATATCTAACAATAAAAATATTCTCAGATTTGGGTCTGACAGATAAAATCTCATCAAATGGGGGTCCATGGCCCGAATGTGGACTACATTAGGGGTCCTTGATATGAAAAAGGTTGAGAACCAGTGATCTAAAGTCATAATCATAGTCATATTTGTGGAAAAAAGAAATGGTTCATTGTCACTATCCTAATTACTAAAGTAGAATTTCTTTCAAAACAATTAGGACTCCAAAAGACTGTATAGGCCTTTGGTGTAAGACTGCCATGCATGCAGAATCCAGAGTCCAGACCAAACAAGCAGCATCTCTGCCTTTAGAGCAAATCAAGGGGAGTTTCACAGCCTACTGTACATACACAAGTACTTTCACCTGTCGACGCTGAGGAGAAAATGTAGGGCCATATTTTTTGTGTAATGGCTAAATGTCATTCCCATCCAATTAAGTAGAAAATGGAGTGAACAATGACAAGCCAAGCACACTCACTGAAGATCACTACAGTCTAGCCATCAGGTGCAGTGGTGAAGCAGCACTTGTGCAAGCAGCTGTGGACTATTGGACACGAGGCGCTGCAAAGAATATTTGTCATCTATATTTCCGACAAATATCATACATATCTGCTATAGGGATGGGACAATACGCTTATCTCATGATACGATTCGATACACAATATGGGGTTCACGATTCTATACAACTATGATACGATGTCATAAATAAAAGTTCAATGACAACAAAGCAAGGAAGCAGAATTCTATTATTTTCTGAGCCACAAATCTTTCCAGCGATGCCATTGGCTCGCTAGAAAGTAAACAACAATTTCAAAAATGTCATTACAAAGTGCAGATCACATCATTTGGATGGAGAGCTTGTGAAATTGTGATGGTCAAGCTAATATCGCGATTCATTTTTCTGCCCCACGATACGTATTGTCACATATTTGTATCGCGATATATTGAATTTCGATATATCGTCCCGTCCCTAATATCTGCTGTTTTTTTGTGTCACTTCAAGTATGGGACCAGAGACGAGCTTTATACCAGTGACATCAAAAATGTACATCTAGCACAGTGACATCATCATGCAACATGGAATTTGCAGTAACTTCATTTGAGGGACTGTATAGCTGTTGTAAGCTGTTGAAGCATTCTCTATGTCAGTGATTCTCAACCTTTTTCATATAAAGGACCCCAAATTTAGTCCACAGACCCCCATTTGATGAGATTTTGTCTCTCGGACCCAAATCTCAGAATATATTTATTGCTAGATATGATTTTGTTCAGAATTCCATGCCTATCTGTATTGTAGGTAGAGAGATAACAGTGAAACTATGATCAAAACAGTCATTCTTCTACATTCTCTAATTGTGTTAATTTCTTATAAATGAAACAATGCTGAAGTTTAACAATTCATCAATTTCCTGGGGACCCCCTGGAACCCCCTCAGGGACCCCCGGGTGGTCCCCGGACCCCACGTTGAGAACCACCGCTCTATGTTGCCAGTTGTACTGATAACAACAATGTGAATGCTTTTAAATGAAGATGTGGTCGCTTTTTGAATCATCGTTTTCAAGTAGTTTACTTAAAAAACACTGTTAACGATGTCATTTTTCAAGCTCGGGGATTATTGTTATTTACAGAGCATCAGTGTTGCCCATTCAGTTCATTCACATCGCCCTGTTCATGCACTTGTACGCTGTTGATGATAGCAGTGAGTCTGAACTGTGATGGCGCCCTGTAAACAGCAAGGTCGATGATGTTTTCTTTTTTGGGGGTTTTGATATAGTGGTTATGTAATGGTCTAATTGCTGTTTTCATCAGATGATACTGTGAGATCATTACAGTGGATAACAGAGAAGAGATGCATTGAGATAATGGAATGGCAAATATGCTTGTTAATCATTTCTGGGCTTTAGAGGAGGTTAGGAGCTTGGAGATTTTGCCCAGGCAGCGCTCATTACACCGTCACCGTTACTGTCCTTTTCAGGTCTTTTTTTGTTATATTTAGACAAGCAGATGTACGGAAGAGGATTAGGGCCACGTGTGGAAAATGGATTTGAGTTCCGAGTTTAAAGAATTCTGAGATTAAAGTCAGAATTCTGAGTTTAAAGTCAGAATTCTGAGAATAAAGTCAGACTTCCGAGTTTAAAATCCGAATTCTGAGATTAAAATCAGAATTCTGAGTTTCAAGTCAGAATTCTGAGATTAAAGTCATAATTCCAAGTTTAAAGTCTGAATTCTGAGAACTCAAAAACATTTTTCACGTGGCCCTCATCCTCTTCCGTACAGATGAAACAACTAAAAACGTTTAATGCTGTATTTTGGGAAGTGCCACCAATACAAATATTTCAGTGAAATTCTTGACAACATGATACGATATGACGCAACATGACGCAATACAATATATGATACGATAATTTATTTCACAAACAGAAAAAATAGAAAAAAAAATAGAATGATACTTATCTACAGGACTATTTGTGTTTTGGCAGACACAGTTCTGCAATATACACAAGGCATACAAAATATGATTATTTCATGGAGAGAGCAGATGGTCCTAATATTTTATACATGCTTTATATAGAGGCTTTGCAGTTACACCACAAATCTCCTATCAACCAGGTGTGGCTCCATTATGGAAGTCCTTTAGAGAATTGGCTATGTGCAAATAATGTCTAAATGTATAACAACCAGGCTAGAAAATGATTAAAGATTGTTGTGGTGTGGCTGTAGATCCATTCAGTAATGCTAATAACTGAATGCTAGTAATAAGTAAAAGTGAATAGTCTAATGGGTAGATTTGTTTCCAAATGTAGGTTACTGTGACACAGTAAACTGTCTTGTCTTTAGCCCTAGTCTCTACTCCAAAACATGAAGCGTTGTAGCTTGAGAAGAGTCAGCTCAGTTAACCTGAACAAACTGTTGGTTTTTGGCTTTGCGAGCTAGCAGGCTAATTTAGCAAAGCAACTAACGTTAAAGGGGCATTAAAGCAATACTCCACTTAGTTTTAACATGGGGGTTATTTGGCTCTTGACCACCATGAAAACCAGAATATAAACTAATCACTAAGATCAGATGCAGCTGGATGAGTTTGTAGTGTTTGGATTTTTACTTCCCATTCATTTGAATGAGGCCATGTTTCTGAACAGATTCAGCAGCAGATCCTGCTTTTAAGACAACAAAGCTGACCTGGGTCCTTCATCATTTTGCATTTCTATTCTTTGTTAAACTAAAATGAGTATTAAAAATAAAAGTAGATCCAGTCTCCCAAACAGGAACGACCTCTCCTAAACAGTATCCCTCCGCTATGTCATCTATGTATCAATAAAAAATGCTATTTGGCGAAATGATGTTCTAAAGCGTTGGACCCACAGTCAGTTGAAAATCACAGCAGCAGGATCTGTTGTTGAATCCGTTCACCAACGTGTTCAATGTCAGTTTTCAGGCTATTTTCGTGGCCTCATTCAAATGAATGGGAAGTAAAAATCCTAATGCTACAAACTCGTCCAGCTGCATCTGATCTTGGTGATTAGCTCATATTAGGATTTTCATGGCGGTCAAGTGCCGAATAACCCCCATGGAATATTGCTTTAAGCTACTCCCTGCTTATCCAGCAAGCATGCTGAAGATAAAGCAGGAAGTGCAAGCCCCCCTCCCCCCCCCCCCCCCTCCCCCCAGGTGTACACAGAGCAGAGCCAGAGCAGCAACACTTTAACAGCCACTATAGCGCTCAGCTGGATAGAACTACAGCAGGAGGAGGCTGGGGATGATGTAAAGCTGTACCAAGCAGCAGGAGTCAGTGTGAGAGGAGGTCATGTACAGCAGGTATACCAAACTACATGAATAACACAGTATTCACGTTAGGTCATGCTTGTTGTGATTTCATCAATTTAGTTAATGTCAGAATATGTTTAAGTAGTGAAACCCTAACTCTTCATATAAGAGTTAGGGTTTCAATTTAGAGAATACATTGGCATTAACAAATTTGTATAACAACATTACTTAACACAGTTGTTTATTGTGCATTTAATACAAACTCATCTTTGTTAATGTCACTGTTCATGCTTCATTCCTGTTACTAAACACAATAGTTAACATTATTAACAAACATGTATACCAACATTAATTAATGCAGTTGTTCGTGTGATTTAACATGAACTAATCTTGGATAATGTTGTTATTCATGTTTAATTCATGTTAGTAAAGCGTTAGTTAACATTACATGACCTTGGTATTACAAGGTTCTATCTGACCTTTTTGTCAAAACTGAGTTAGTCGCATGAATATTCTATTCTATGAGTGCCTGTTGACATATGTGTGGTGTTATCTTTTGAAAATAATGATTTTTGAGTCTGTAATTTCTAAAACAAAAGGACCCATCTCCATTTAAGTCAATGGATGCTGAAAACTTTGAAGCTCAATATCTCAGAACTATCCTGAAGGCAGATAGAACCTTATAATTCTAAGCTCACATATACAGAATGGGCTCCTCATCCTCTGTGCAAGCAGAGCTGTCGCTAACTTTCTCTTGCACATTCTGATTTTCAACAACTTTATCCCCTTTCTTTACTTCAGGTTGGCTAATTAGATAGTTGCATAGCAACAAGAATGATGTAACACTTCTTGTGCTCTTGCTGTCTCCGGTGCTCGCGACGCTCACAGTTGTGCCTTGCATTTGAGCAGGACAAAAATTCTATATGATCATGGTCTAAGCCAGTGATTCTCAACCTTTTTCATATCAAGGACCCTAATTTAGCACATATTACAACCACGGACCCCCATTTGATGAAATTTTGTCTCTCGGATGTAAATCTGATAATATTATTGTTAGATATAATTTTGATCCAGAATTCCATGACTATCTGTATTGTAGGTAGAGAGATAACAGTGAAACTATGATCAAAACAGTCATTCTTCTACATTCTCTAATTGTGTTAACTTCTTGTAAATGAAATAATGCTGAAGTTTAACAATTCATCTGTTTGCTGGGGACACCCTGGAATCCCCTCAAGGACCCCTGGTGGTCCCCGGACCCCATGTTGAGAACCACTGTTCTAAGCTTATAGCTATTAGAGCAGACATGCCACAGAAACGTCTAGTGAAGAGGTAATATATTGCCACTGTGATAATCATACTGCTTGTGCTTTGCTTCTTGGCTCGAGAATGAGGTTTTGTTTTTGCCTTTGTACCTGTGTTCTGTATTAAGATTAAAGCCCAGCTATTGCTACCAGGTCTACCAGGGAGTGAACACATAAAACAGGAGCACCGTGTTTATGTTAGATGGGTAACTTCACTGTTCAGTGCCTACACTCATTTATTCCCCTTTCATGTCTGGTATGAAATACGTGATTCATTAGGATGAATGGGTTGGGACATACACTGCCCATCACACCTGATTGAATGTACTATGTTTTTCATTCTCTTAAAGCCATTTTGATCTAAAGGCTTATGCTTAAATGCTTGAAATGTGTTTCTGGGAAAAATATAAACAGAGAAGTTGATCCTATGTATGAATTTCTTTCCAAAGCCTTTGCCTTTCCATCAAGGCAAAGGGCGGCTACTTTAAAAGAATCTAAAATATAAGATAGTTTTGATTTGTTTAAGACTTTTTTTGGTCACTGCGTAATTCCAGTTGTGTTATTTCATAGTTTTGATGTCCTTACTGTTATTATAAAATGTGGAAAATAGTAAAAATAATGAAAAATGTGGTGTCCCCAAACTTTTGACGGGCAGTGTATAAAAGGAATTCGCAATCCAAATACTTCATAAA
>NW_027284366.1:7500-17577 GCF_046629955.1 Centroberyx affinis | reverse complement strand
GTCATGGAATTCTGGACAAAATCATAAAAATATTCTCAGATTTGGGTCAGAGAGACAAAATCTCATTAAGTGGGGGGTCTGTGGCCCTAATATGGACTAAATTAGGGGTCCTTGATATGAAAAAGGTTGAGAATCACTGTTCTAGGCTAACGTTACCAGTCGAGCTAGCGATAGCCTAGCTAGCAAGTGATCTTATGAATATAAATACCACAGGAAACTGAATGCCGCAGCACTATAGTTATCAAGGAATATCCATGTCTTTTAAATTTGTACTTGTGGTGCATTTTCGGCTTTATTGTATGAAATTTCTTACCATTCACGTCTCTATGTTCTGTTCAGCCATGTTGGAAAGAGATATTACATCACAACTCGGCCAATTCGTCCTGCATCTACGATCCCAATTTCTCTGACTTGATCATCCGACATAATAAGGTGTTCATGTGGCACTTTCCAGGTCGGAAACTCGTTCAGACTGTAAATCCGACCCCACTTGGATGCAGCATAATTCAACCAAACATTAGAGATCAACTGAAAACCCTGATGACCAACCTGTCACACCTTGTCTTCCCTGCAACACCCAAGCAGGTTTCTACCTCACCGTATTCTCTGAAACCCTGAATCATTTTTTATTTTGTTTCTACTCAAATTAAGAATCGGGCATTACCAGCTTGAGTCCACACTTTACATTGTCGTTGACCTGCAGGACCCGGGTTCAGCAAGCATCCGCCCTGCTGATGTCTTTATGAGCAAAACACTGAATTTTGGGTTCATGATTTAATAAGTGATCACAGCAGTTGTGGGTGGAAAGACAAGCTTGTCTAAAGGCTTTTTAAAAGGAGTGTTTCTTATTCTTTAGTTGAACAGTGGAAAAGTACACTGGCAGACAGAGTACGGTGACGCGGGAGAGAAAGCTCTGGCAGGATTGGATACTCGGCCGGGGGGGGAAACATGTGGATGGAGGGTTTGAAGAGTGTTAAGGGACATGCCACCATATTGGAAGAGTGACATGAAAAGGAACAATTGTAGTGCTATCATATGTGCCTTTCTTATCATTTCCCCGTTCATAGTATCATTTGAACACCCTACCACCCTCCCTTAAGTTTGGGTCCCGCCCTAAATCTTCCCCAGCTGTCCTGCCCATAATAGCGCCTGCACACTCCCTGACTTGTTCTTCCCTGAACTTTAAACTTGCCACAGGTGCCCCCACAGGACCACATGGCCCCTTAACTGTCACTCTGAAGCAGCAGACATCTTGGTGCCATTGGGATTGCTATGCAGCAAGATAAAATGTCATGTCTGAAAAATTCCATCAGGAGTCAGTCTGACAGTGACCCAGCTCCTCCACGACATTCGCATAAGAAAGCCCCCTCCCGCTGTGAGCGCGCTCAGTTCTCCCCTGCTGACTGCAGAAATTGCAAAGCTAAAATTGCAATGGCAAAGCTGCACACATTGGAAGAAAATGTCTTTTTTTAGCCCTTAAGCAGAGGGACGGGTTCACTGGAGGTGAAAACACATCATTCGGTGATGTCAGAATTCAAACAGAGGATCTTGTCAAACAAAGTAAATCAGCAGCTGATGAGGAAACCTGCAATGGTTACTAGAAGACAAACACTCAAATGACTGCTGAGGGGGCTTTGATTTGCTTATTTTAATAATAATAATAATAATAATAATAATAATTGATTACATTTATATAGTACTTTTCTAAGTACTCAAAGCGCTTCACGTATCGGGGGGACTCAACTGATCCACCACCGGTGTGTAGCACCCACCTGGGTGATGCACAGCAGCCAGTTTGCTCACCACACATCAGCTATCTCAGTGGAGAGTAGAGGACTGAAAGAGCCAATTAGGTAACGAGGGATGATTAGGTGGCCATGATGGAAGGAAGGCCTGTTTTGGGGAATTTTGCCAGGGCACCGGGGTTATACCCCTACTCTTGTGATGAGTGCTGATGGGATCTTTATTGACCACAGAGTCAGGACCTCGGTTTAACGTCTCATCTGAAGGACGGTGCTCACCCACAGGACAGAGTCTGTCTCTGCCCTGGGGCATTGAGGATATTACTCATGAGACCAGAGGGAAGAGCACCTCCTACTGGTCCTCCAACACCACTTCCAGCACCAGGTGGTCTCCCATCCAAGGACTAAACACAGCCAGACCTACTTAGCTTCCCAGACAAGCTAGTGATGTGATGCAGGAGCTATGGTGCTACAGAGCAAAATCTGTCTGTCTTTACACATCATTTACTTTAGTATTAGAACCTCAAAAACTTATTCGGAAACAAGTGAATTCTGTCAATGGAAAAGCAAATCAACTTGTTTCTATAATTTTCTTGAATAGAATGACATTATTCTGATACTAGTGGAGTCATCCTGATTTCAAGATATGGTCGCATCAAGAAAATTCTCGAAAAACAGATGAAACTGAATTGGAAAAGAGAGAATCTCATCCCACTGACAGAATTTTTCATTTGTTTTAAGGAAAACAAGATGTTGAGACTGCTTGCAGAGCACAGCAAAGACAGGGATCAAACAAAATAAATGGTCTTATCAAGGGTCAGACCATTAAGAAAACAAAGACGAACTTCAACAAGCGGTGAGTTTACTGGAATTAGTCATCGTCATGACTTCAGCGTAGGGTGGCGTAACCTCCGACTGAGTCCTACAGCTCAACAAAGAATGAACTAGGCCTTGATGGAGCAGACAGCTGGCAGCAGAAACTGCTTCACTGAAAACCTTCTGGAGATCCTGATGTTGTGATGCCTTCATCTGCTGCTGAAATATTGAAATTATCAATTCAGTGCACATGACCAACCAACCAAAGTGTTAATTACGTGTGAGAAAGTGATATTTTGTGTGTATTGCCTTGTGAGGTAATCCATACGCTATGTTTACAACTCTAGAGGAGCACTATAGTACAAATTTTTGGGTTATATGACATAAAACTATAACTGAAACATCAAGAAGGTACCCAAACACAAAAGTCCTGTGATGCTCCATTTCACAAATACACAAGCCATAAAAAAAGCTACTATTGGAGCTAGAATCCATTTTGTTATTTCCAATCAAAAGCAGTTGAAGGCGAGAGAAGCGGTGATCATGATTTCACCCTCGGAAATCACAGCTTAGGAGAAGGAGCACTAGAAGGTGACAAAAGTACCAATCAGCCACCCATATCTTTCCGGGAAACGTCTGAAGCCTCAGTGAGAATGACATGATTAGGGCCTGAGTGGACAAGGAGAGCCACCAACAGCAACAGAGTGGTGGGGATTGTGCTCCACAAAAACAAAATGAGAAACTCTTCTGGACAAATAAGAAGCGAAGAGGCCAGGAAGAGTTACCTTGCCTTACATTTTTCAGCCTCTTTGCACTCGCCCAATGTCCTCTCTTCACCCCTGGAGTTAAAGTTACTTGGTTAACTTTCTAATACTGAGACTAAATGGAGTCAGGTTCTATGGAAGCCCATTCCCGCCACTCAACAAAATAAAAAGCAACAATTCTGACTTTATATCTCAGAATTCTGACTTTTTTGTTTTTCTCGCACAAAAAAAAAAAATAAGTCAGAATTCCGAGATATAAAGTCAGAATTGTGAGATAAAAAGTCAGAATTGTGAGATATGAAGTCAGAATTCTGAAATATAAAGTCATATATAGTTTTGGGCCTTTTCCTTGCACTTTTCTACTTAAACTGCTCTGGAATCCAAACAATGGAAATCCGCTGTAGAGAGAGATGTGCTCTCAATGTTTTGTACTGTAAACTGAATGTACATCCAGACAAACACACATTTATGCTACTTTTCCAATATAACCCTTGTTAAAAACCAGATACTGTATGTAAAACAAATGTGTGTGGTCCCAAACCAGACGCTTGGATGTGTTGAAACATTCTTCTGAAGAGTGGATTCTCCTGTCTGACTCAGAGAAAAGCTCAGCTCATCCCTCTAATGTCCATTAAATAACAACCAGCACTAATACACTTAGTATTAAGGCCACACACTGTGGAAAACACATTTCTGTTGTGTTTTAGAGATCTACTTGAATAAAAGAAATATGCATAACTATATTTTGTAAAACAGAAAAAAAAAAGTGGATTTTTATTGTAAGGTGAATTCATCGGACATTTCTTTGAGCAATGGCCCATAAAAGATTCTTCTGTATCTAAGCCAACACACACTCTATTCACTAATCAGTCACTCCAGGTATTATAGTCAGTTTTTCAGTGGTTCAGTTTATTTAATTGGTGTAAAGATAACTGAAACGTTTCATTCCAAAAACAATATATACACTTTGGGAAAAATGAACCTGATAATTCCTCAATCTTTAATCATAGATGATTAAAACCTCGAAAATATAACTAATTTGTACGTAAACAGTTCAAACTAATATGGCTAATAACTAAAATAATATTCAATACTGAGTGTTATTTTACCAGCTTCATGCCAGCAATCATTCTGTAAGAGGAGGTGTCACATTGTGGAATTAAACTATTTTACATAGTCTTTCTTGGCCATGAAACTTTTATCAAACAACTCTACCCATGTGCTCATTTACTGTTGCAGCTATTGTAATGGTGCTAAAGGTCTCATTGACTTAAAATGTTGCATAAGACATTAACAAGCAGTTAGTACCGCAGTTACAGTGATGATATTAGTGGAATATTTTAGTGGTGAGCAGTTTCAGCGACACCTTGACTCACAAATAAATACATAGAAAATAGATTTAAACCAAAATTTCTCACGATCCCACAGCTTACAAGTGGGTAAAGTTAGTGACATTTTTGGCCATGGTTAAAAAATAAAATAAAATGGTACCAGTGAGCACAGCAGGCTCCCAGAAACAGTCACAGTCAGGTTGTGTTGTACATCAACCCAGAGCTGCAGAAACAAGATGAAACAAATTTTAATTTCTCGTTTTTCTGCCTTCACTCCACAGCCAAATCCTTACCTAATGGTCTTATGTTTTTTGTGAATCTTTAACTCAAACTCTAGTCGGTTTCGTTAATTCCTTTTATAGGATACAAAATGTAGTTTGCACAGTCATCCAGTATTTGCCGCTGGTATCTAACCAGTGACTGGATGGTGACATCAGTGATCCTATTAAATACAATGTATAAGTATAAAAATACATTTCCCATTTCAAACAGGACCAGGCTGGCTCCTTGTTACAGCGTTTCCACACATTTTCCATTTCATAATTCCTAACTATGCCCAGATCTTCATTTCTTGACTGGATTTGAAGATTTTGAAAGAAAATGTTACAGGATTACATAAACGGTGTAGTCATCAGTGTATCAGGACTGACAGTCAACAGTGTTGTTTCCATACTTCTCAGGCTTTTTTTAGGCAATTCCCAAGTAAGTTCTGCTGCAGACGTGAACGCTGACAGGTCGGACAGCTCGGCCGGCGCCTGTTTGAATGCTGACTTCAGCGTCCTGAGGCACAGGGTCTGCTGCTGGGTCCCTCTCAGTATAAAGAACAGTGTTGTGTGTTGTGTGTTTCGGGGCCCGTGTTCACTGGACCTTGACTTTCTCCAAGTCTATCGCTGACATGGGCACTTCCTCCTGGACGGTGACGGCTCCTCCTGTCTGGCAGCAGTTGTGCTGGTGCTCCTTCCAGTCCTGCCGTGACAATAATAATGATAAATACGTAATATAATTTGTTCATAATGATATATTAACAAATTTACAAAGTGCTGTGAAGTAAAAGGAACCACAACAAAACATGCAATCAGCTATAATATAGGAAGACTTACACTGCTGACTCCATTAAGGCACAAAATTCAGAAGCCATACTGAACTCCCATCAAACAGATTAGCAATACTTATCAGTTCAGTGCAAGTTTATAAAAATGTGAAACGTGTTTTCAGTTTCAGGAAATATGGTAACATCTGATTACATTTTGGTATTTTCTGATAATGTGCAGATTTTTTCATTTGTTTTTCTTTGCCTCAGTAAGTTCTACTGTTCTACTGTTAGGGCGTTTTCACACCTATAGTTGGTTTGCTCTGGTCCAAATCAGTTGATGAGTTTGTAAACTTGGAGCGTTTTCCCCTTGGTTCGGTTTCTTTTCACACAGAGAAAAATCCAAGCAAACCAAAATGCATCACTACAAACCACGTGAGAACGTTCACTCCTCTTATTGGTCAGATGTGTCTGGGGCGGGAGCAAGAAAGTAAATACAGGAAGAAGGTCCTGTGTTCAGGACTAGTGCACATTGCTATGCAACATGGAGCAACGGCAGAGTTGGCATTTGCTCATAACTGTTGTAATTATCTGGGAAATATACCAGGCAACACTGTACCAGCAGAATGCTGAATGCACTTCAAGGAAACGTCTTGAAAATGCTATACTGGCTATACCTGCTGTACCTGCTGTACCTGCTGTACCTGCTGTACCTGCTGTACCTGCTATACCTGCTGTACCTGCTGTACCTGCTGTACCTGTTATACCTGCTGTACCTGCTATACCTGTTATACCTGCTATACCTGCTGTACCTGCTGTACCTGCTGTACCTGTTATACCTGCTATACCTGCTGTACCTGCTGTACCTGCTGTACCTGCTGTACCTGTTATACCTGCTGTACCTGCTGTACCTGCTGTACCTGCTGTACCTGCTGTACCTGCTGTACCTGGCTACAGGAGCCGTTTAGCTCAAACTTGTGGAGTAAATTGAGTACACCTGGTAGTTGGGTCGGATCGAGTTCGGATCACATTCCCAGCACAAACCGCTCCAGAGTTCGTTTGAGACCGGACCGAGACCGCCTCCTCTAAAGGGTCTCGGTGTGGTTGTTTTGGTCCGCACCCGAGTGCGATTACTGTGTTCACACCTGCCCAAACGAATCGCACCAAGGGGGAAAACGAACCAGAGTCCGATTTAACCAGGCTAAAAGCGCAGGTGTGAAAACGCCCTTAGAACGTGCTCACAATGTTTTCCTCCTGCTCAAACACAAGGTGCAGCTGTGAGCGTTGTTAGAAACAGAGAGCAAGAGGTCAAGGGGCGTTGCATCATTCTGGTTGCTATGCAACACAAAGTTTGACAACTTGTAAGCTATCTAATTGGTGTCAGCTAGCTAGTAACATTGTAAAAAGGGGATAACAGGGGAAAATTGAAAATAAAAATGGACTAGAGAAAGTTATAACTCTAAATAACACGTCATTCTCATTTAAAGACTGAAACAATTGGGCATTGGTGTGTGTGTGTGTGTGTGGTCATTGTCTTTATGAACAGATTTAGGGCGGGCACATGATGTAAACAAACACCAAACGAACCCAGAGGCCTTACCTTCCTCTGGCAGAAGGTGGAGCAGTAGTTGACCTTGTGGCAGCCTGTACACTCACTCATGGCCACCCGGCCGCAGTTCACACACATTTGCTGTGGGGCGAGGAGGAGGAATACATGAGAACACACAGAAATCACAATCACTTTAATCACCAAGTACAACAAACACACAATAATTTGTCTTGGTGACACTGGTGCAGAGACATGAAGACAACTTGATTGATGGCCAGAATATAGAAATAGTGGAGAACTACAAGTATTTAACTATACAAGACAATAAACTGACATTTGAGAATAATACTGACATGGTGTACAAGGAAATCCAGCAGCGTCTCTTTTGTCTCAGGAAACTCTCTAAGCTCCAGGTTGACAGGACTCTGATGACAATGTTTTATCGATCTTTTATTGAGTCTGTGCTCACTGTCTCCTTTATCTGCTGGTATCAATCTCTCAAGGTAAAACACAAAAATGTACTCAATAAGGTGGTTAATGTCTGCAGCAAAATAACTGGCACTGCACAGGAAACTCTGCAGGATCTTTACAACAAACAGTTACATAAGAAAGCAGAATCCATCCTGTCTGATTGTTCAACATCAACAGTTTCAGTTTCTGCCATCTGGTTCCTCCTCAGACTTCCACTCGCTAAAACCAACAGATACAAACACTCCTTTATTCCTCTGCCATCTCCCTCCTAAACTCTAGGAGGAAAAGGTAGTTATTTGCATAATGTTGTATCTTTTTAACTGACTGAGTATTTTTACTGTGTATTTATGTCTTTTGGTCTTGTGTTGCATTTATGTGCCCTGTGTTATGTGTGCTAAATGTATGCGTCCCACTGCTGCATAACCAATTGCCCCACCGGGGACAAATAAAGTTATTGAACTTGAACTTGAACTTTAAGAGATTGACAATATAATATCTGTACCAACTTACTGTGCCAGTAGTCATTCAGTCAGAGCAGGAGATCAACTCTGAAGTCATTTCCCTCAGTTTTACTACACATTCTCATTCACATCAGTTCTGTGGCTTTGTGAGTCTTTGCTATGAATCTGACACTACAGTACATGAAGGGTGCAAAACCAAACTGCAAGGCTGCGATCGATACAAGGCAGAACAACAGGAAACAATCAAAGACAAGCAGAATAGTGCAAAACACATTATAATAATGAATGTCCACTAGAACTGAATGTCCAAACTGAAATGAGAATCCTGAAAGGTCAGATCATCTCTTAAGTGTTTTTTTTTTTTTATTCCTGTCCAGACAGGAGAAACTGAAAGACAGAGTAACACGGTGTAAACTGAAACTTGAGTTTGAGTGTGTGTTAGCTACAAGAGTCCAAAGGCTTGTAAGTTTGTGTGTATGTACAGTATGTATGTGTGTGTGTGTGTGTGTGTGTGTGTGTGTGTGTCCACGTACGTTGATGATGATCTCTGTGATTTCGGAGCCCCTCTTGGCCTCGGAGTCGTCCGGCTGCTGAAATGAGATCTGGTTCTGAAAGGACTGACCGAGGGGACACTGCAGGAGACACACACACACACACACACACACACACACACACACACACACACACACACACACACACACACACACACACACACACACACACACACACGGTCAGAGAGTCTGGTATGACATCCTTAAATTACAACCTTGCAACCACAGTTTTGTGTAACACCAAAATCTGGAGGAAGGAGGAAACTTATGCTGATGGAACAAAGAAAATAATGTTTATCAATCTTTGTAAATAGGCAAAAAAAAGTGAGAGACTCGTTTATATATTGGCAGAATCTTCTTTGTCAAACTCCTGTCTCCCACCTTTTTCCACCTATTTGCAATTATTGGTAAAGATAATATTTTCTTTGTTCCATCGGCATAAGTTTCCTCCAACTGGATTTCAGTGTTCCACTTGTTCAAACTGAAAGTTTCACTTAAAAACAATTCAGCAGCATGACTAGTTTTTTATATATAGTCAGAATCTGCTTTGTCGGCGTTCCTTTATGTGCTAGAAGTGATTTTCAGGCTGTTCCTCCAGACAATGGCAGTGAATGGAGAGAGAAAAAAAACACAATTCTCCAGTCTCCTCTACCAGAGCAACAGATCACAGAATCACTGATTTTGGGGGTTTATCACGGAGGAAGAGACACAACCCAAGACTCTACCAAAGTAAAGTAAATAAAGAAAGTAAGTTAAGTTCTCTGACCTCCTTCCTGGCCAGCTGAGCCTTGTCCTGTGGGGAGTCGGGTCCCGCCTGTCCCGCCTGCTGCTTGGCCTGGTCGATCAGAGCTTTGAGCTGCTGGACGTTGCTCAGCAGGGTGTTGGCCATGTCCTCCAGGTACAGCCACGTGTTCTTCTGGCTGTCGCTCACCACGGGGCTCACCGGCGCCACCGCCCCGACCCCCACCCCCACCCCCACCCCCACCTCCATCCCGTTCACCAGGCCGGGAGACGGCGACGCCACCGCCATCTTGGCCTGGACCGGCTGGGGAGCCATGGCCAACGCCGGGAGAGCGGTCAACACTGAGGAGGAGAGAGAGAGGGAGGAGGGAGGAGTCAGGACAGAGAGGAGTTTCATTGGTAACACTTTACAATAAGGGTCACTAGTAATCATTTACTAATGGTGTTCATGTTAACTATTATTAAGCATTAACTAACCCTTATTAAGCATTAACTAACCCTTAACTTAGTGAACCTTATTGTAAAGTGTTACCGTTTCATTCTGATGACATTTCATCTCACAAAGTTGCTCCAGTCTATTAACCTCTGCTTAGTCCTATGGAAAAGTATTATAAGTACACA
>NW_027284366.1:0-2500 GCF_046629955.1 Centroberyx affinis | reverse complement strand
GGCGTGTGTTGATCTTGGTAAGTGTGTCTTTATCTTGAGAGAGAGAGAGAGAGAGAGAGAGAGAGCGAGGAGAGGGGGGGAGAGAGAGAGAGGAGAGAGAAAGAAAGAGAGAGAGGAGAGAGAGAGAGAGAGAGAAGAGAGAGAGACGAGAGGGGAGAGAGAGAGAGGAGAGGGGGGAGAGAGAGAGGGAGAGAGAGAGGAGAGGGGGAGAGAGAGAGAGAGAGAGAGAGAGAGAGGAGAGAGAGGAGATGGGGGAGAGAGAGAGAGGGAGAGGAGAGGGGGAGAGAGAGAGAGGAGAGAGAGGGAGAGAGACAGGAGAGAGAAAGAAAGAGAGAGAGGAGGGGAGGGAGAGAGAGAGAGAAGAGATAGAGAGGAAGAGAGAGAGAGAGGGAAAAGAACTAATTAAGAAATGAAGTTCCTCATGTATGCAGATGACCTGGTTGTATCCCCAACAGAACCTGTCTTACAGCAGAACCTCTCACTGCTGGAGAGCTTCTGTCAAAACTGGGCGCTGGACATCAACCTCGACGAAACTAAGATTATGGTATTTAAAAAAAAAGCCAGATCACAGGAATCCAAATACAGTTTCACTGTGAGAGGGACCACACTTCAGCATACAGTGGAATACAATTATTTGGGCATAATCATCAGTGCATCTGGCAGCTTTGACAAAGCAATAAATTCCCTGACAGATAAGGCACACAGGGCCTACTATAGCATTAGAAGTTCACTAAATAAATGTAACCTCCAATTAAAATTTGGCTAAAACTATTCAGCAATGTAATTCAGCCCATCCTTATGTATGGAAGTGAAGTGTGGGGCCCTCTAATAAACCAGAGGCACACCTCATGGGACACAACACCCACAGACAAATTTCAGCTTCAATTCTCTCAGGAAATCCTCAAGGTCCACAGAAACTGTCCAAACCATGCATGTAGAGCAGAGCTGGGAAACTTCCCTCTCTCTCTCCACATGATCAAAAGATCAATTAAATTCCAGGTTCACTTGGCACAAGCTGATCCTGATTCATATCACCACAGAGCCTTTATAAGTACCAGCCTCTGCCCAGAGACAGACCCTCTGAGAAACATCAGAGAAACCTGCCACCTCAAAATCCAAGACCTCCATCATCTCTCCACAACAAAACAATAGACGAGGAAAAAAAAACTATTTACATTGACAATTGGCAAAATGAAACAAAATCCATCAACAAATTAGAATGCTATCGTTTATCGAATAGAGAATATTCTCTAGCACAGTATCTGGTAAGCGTAAAAAACCCCAAACGCACATTAACAATGTACAGACTCAGCGACCATCAGCTAGAGATTGAAAAAGGTCGTCATAAGAAGGAATGGAAGCCAGAGAACTGAGAGTCTGTCAACACTGTTCATCAGGGGAAATAGAAACTGAGCTCCATTTTCTCCTCTTCTGCCCCCTGAACCAAACTGTCAGAGAGTCTTCCTCCTTCCTGCAGCAGGTTAGAGCAGCAGACTCATCATATCAGTCTGATGAAACTCTGTCTAGGAGAAGAACCACAATTTACACACTTAGCCACACAATATGTAACACTCTGCCATGATATTAGAGAAAAAATGAATCTTAATTCATTTTTCATTCATTCATCAATGCCAATAAAGCTTATTTGAATTTGACGAGAGAGAGAGAGAGAGAGAGAGAGAGAGAGGGAGAGAGAGACAGAGAGAGGAGAGGGGGGAGAGAGAGAGAGAGGGGGAGAGAGAGAGAGAAAGAAAGAGAGAGGAGAGGAGGGAGAGAGAGAGAGGGGAGAGAGAGAGGAAGAGAGGGAGAGAGATAGAGGAAGAGAGGGAGAGAGAGAGAGAGAAGAAAGAGAGGGGAAGAGAGGGAGAGGGAGAGAGAGGGGGAGAGAGAGAGAGAGAGGGAGAGAGAAAGAAAGAGAGAGGAGAGGAGGGAGAGAGAGAGGAGAGAGAGAGGAAGAGAGGGAGAGATAGAGGGAGAGAGAGAGAGAGAAGAAAGAGAAGGGAAGAGAGGGAGGGGAGAGAGATGGGGAGAGAGAGAGAGGGAGAGAGAAAGAAAGGAGAGGAGAGGAGGGAGAGAGAGAGAGATTGTTAATACAAGACATTTAATTGCTTTGAATCAATTGCCTAATTGTACCCTCTTTTACAAATGTAACATATTTTATGTATGTGTATGTATGTATGTATGTATATACGTGTATGTATGCGTATGTGTATGTAAATACTACATATATAATTGTTTATTGTTCTGCTTTGGCAATAACGGTTGATTACCATTCATGCCAATAAAGCTTATTTGAATTGAATTGAATTGAAAGAGAGAGGAGAGGAGGGAGAGAGAGGAGAGAGAGAGGAGGAGAGGGAGAGATAGAGGGAGAGAGAGAGAGAGAAGAAAGAGAGGGGAAGAGAGGGAGGGGGGAGAGAGAGAGAGAGAAAGAGAGAGCAGAAGAAAGAGAAACAAAGCTGTAAATGAGGACAGAAGTGTTCTCGGTGCCATGTGTGAA
>NW_027284365.1:0-15561 GCF_046629955.1 Centroberyx affinis | reverse complement strand
TTGATTTTAAATGAAAATATATTTTTTTACATTCAGTAATGTGTTAAAATATGTAATAACTTCATCATCTGTCATTTCTACTGACTTCTCCACTGATTTCACACACAAAAACAGAACGATTGGCAAATGGGAGCTAAAAATCTCTGCCATATTGCAAAAAAATAAAAAAAAATCTCTGTCCCCCTCTCTCTCTCTCCCTCTCTCTCTCTCTGTCTCTCTCTCCTCTGTCGATCTCCCTCTCCCTCTCTCTCTCTCTCTCTCCCTCTCTCTTGCTCTCTCGCTCTCTCTCTCTCTCTCTCCCTCTCTCTCTCTCTCTGTCGGTCTCCCTCTCCCACTCTCTCTGTCCCCCTCTCTCTCTCTCGCTCTCTCTCTCTCTCTCTCCCTCCCTCCCTCCCCCCCCCCCCTCTCTCTCTCTCTCTCTCTCTCTCTCCCTCTCTCTCTCCAGGTGACGATAGAGGAAGACAGTGTGTTGGTTCATCCCACCAGAGACAGAGCCAAGATCCCTCATGGCCGCCGGCTGCCGACCAGAGGACACCTCATGGCCGTGGTACCGCTCTCTCTCTCTCTCTTTTCCCTGTCTTTTCTCTTTCTCTCTTTTCTCTTTCTTTCATTCTTTCACTCATTCTCTTTCTTGTTCATTTTCTTTCCTTCTTTGCAAGTAAAATGCACTTTTAATTCATGAGATTATCTTCAGTCGTTTGATGCTAAAATCATTTTGTCTTTGATCTCTCTCTCTCTCTCTCTCCCCCTCTCTCTCCCCCCTCTCTCTCTCTCTCTCCCCCCCCTCTCTCTCTCTCTCTCCCCCCCTCTCTCTCCCCCCCCCTCTCTCTCTCTCCCCCCTCTCCCCCCCCTCTCTCTTCCCCCCTCCCCCTCTCTCTCTCTCTCTCTCCCCCCTCCCCTCTCTCTCTCTCTCTCCCCCCCTCTCTCTCTCTCTCCCTCTCTCCCCCCCCTCCCTCTCTCTCTCTCTCTCTCTCCCCCTCCTCTCTCTCTCTCTCTCTCTCTCTTCTCTCTCTCTCCCCCCCCTCCAGGCATCCACCTCTCCTCACGGCATGTTGACCCTTGACCTGGTCGCCGAGGAGGACGGCTTCTCTCCCGACTACGACGGCGACCCGCTGGAGTCCTGGGAGAACAGCTTCCGGGTCGAGCTGCAGGGGGCGGGGCCTCGGGGGGTCGGGGGTCGTCAGCGGGCCGGCACCGACGTCTCCAAGCTGCGGGCGACCTCCAGAGAGCCCCGGGGCAAGACCGGCAGCCTGCCCCGGGGCAGCGAGCGGTCCTGGGGCAAACAGCCGCACCTGGAGGCTCCGCAGGTCCACAAGACCCAGCAGGGCCAGGTGAGGAGGAGAGGAACCTGGGACCACACACACACACACACACACACACACACACACACACACACACACACACACACACACACACACACACACACACACACACACACTCTGGCGGCCATCTTGGAGGTCCTCAGCTCTGTGAACAGCTGACTGTGTTTCTGTCTCATTTGAATTGAATTGAATTGAATTGAATTGAACAGACGGTTAATTTCTGTCTGTTTCTGACTGAACTGATCATTTCATCACTGATCCATCTGATTGATTTAGTGTTTAGATAATGTCAGCTCGGAAGTCGGAAGTTGGAGCTGGGAATGACATCACACCCGAGTTGACCGCGTTCCAGTACAAGAAGTCGGAAAACCAATTCGTTTTTTTTATTTCACGAGGGGGGGGGGGGGGAGTGGGTTTGCTCTAACCAGGTAGCCATTGTTAGCAATACCAGTTGATAACAACGCATTACACGCTATTTTGCGCATACAAACACCGTAGCAACAGGTCCACAGATAGAAGTTGGACAGTTCTGTGTGTACGACAGAAATGAGACACAAATAAGACAGAAGTGCTAATAAACAGTATATTACTACAGCTTGAGGCGTGGAGCAGCCATCTTGGATTTTGAGGTCGGGGTTGGTGTCCGACTTCAGGAGGCGTTCCAGTTGAAATTTCCAACTGGGAACTCGGAAATTCTGACTTCCCGGTTCAAATGGAACGCAGCAATAGCATCTGGTCAGCTAACATCACTGTCTTGTTGTTAACACATCTGATTAGCACACTAGCTAACGTATCTAGTAGCAGCTAGCGTTAGCATGTTGACATTAACATCAGTGTGTTTGCCGGCTAGTTAGCTAGCTAACAGTTTGTTCAGGTTAACTGAGCTGACTCTTCTCAAGCTACAACTCTTCATGTTTTGGAGTAGAGACTAGGGCTAAAGACAAGACAGTTTACTGTGTCACAGTAACCTACATTTGGAAACAAATCCACCTTATCACACTATTCACTTTACTGAGAACGTTACTGAATGGATCTACAGCCACACCACAACAAGCTGACTCAGCTGCTCTCCTGACAGCTGCTTCACACACATTTACACTTTATTCACTAACACACAGTTCTACATGTTCCTCCATCATGGAGACAGGCTGCTTGGAGCAAAACCTCTGTGATATATTATAATACCGGATTTCCTTTAATAGTGGCCGGTAGTCAATTAAAAGCCGGGTCTCTGATAATGTCCGGGGCCGTGGTCGACACAAACAAATAAAGGCCGGCCTCAAATACAGGCCGGGGAAAAAACAAAGGAAACAAGCGTGATTTGCAATAGCTGCGACCACGTACTGTGCGGCTATAGGACGCCAAAGGGGAAACTTTGTGGACCGACCGACCGACCAACAGAGCGAGCTGTAGAGCTGCTGGTCGCAGCTAAAAACAACGGTGGATCCCGGTAAACTCCTGGTGCCTGGCGGAAGTCTCTGGAGCGTGCCGTCGTCGATTACCGTAATTATCGGTAATGCGTTGCAGTAACAAAAAAACGGCTACCTAACGAACCCCAACAGAAGCAGATCAGAAAACAAGGAGGCTTCGTACTAAAATATGAGCAAATATACTTATCAAACAGAGGGAATTAGAAATAAAGGCCTGTCTCTAATATAAGCCTGCTTCCAATAAAGGCCTGGTCCCCTCTGCAGCTGAGGGAAATAAAGGCCCGGGCCAATATTAGAGGAAATACGGTACTAGGTTATACTGGCAAACTCCTAAGCCTCTATGTGTGTAAATGTAGTGTTGGGTTTGGTTCCTCCTCCTCCTGCCAGGTGCTGCAGGCCCAGTCCCGCACCCCGCAGCCTGGGAAGAGGTTCAGCATGCAGGGCCGCAGCCGCTGTGCCTCCATGGATGAAGTCCTCTCCTCCAGGTACACTAAATAAATAATATATAAATAAATTAATTAATAAATAATAATAAATAGAAACTATCTACTAATCTATACAGCAGCTTCTTCCTCCCTGTGTGCTGTGGGAGTTTTAAAGTTTAATTCTTAGTTACTTTTCTTCTGTTTTGTTGTGAAATGTTTCTTCAAAGAACTTCAAAATTCAAAGTCTTCTTCCTTCCTTCCTTCTTCTTCCTCATCCTTGTCTCCTTTGTCCTTCCTCCATTCCCTCACTTCCATCTCCACTCCTTTCTCCTCCTCTTCCTTTCCACTTTCCTCCTCTTCTTCCCAACCCCTTTCTCCCTCCTCCTCCTCTTCTCCTCCTACTCCTCCTACTCCCTCTCTTCCTCCTCCTCTTCCTCCTCCTTCTCCTCCTCCTCTTCCTCCTCTTCCTCCCTCTCCTCCTCCTCCTCCCTCCTCCTCCTCTTCTCCTCCTCCTCCTCTCCTCCTCCTCCTCCTCCTCCTCCTGCAGCCGGTGCTGATCCGGTCAGAGTTCCGCTCGGCTCTGCGGCGCTGTCCCACAGAGGAGGAGGCGGCCTCCTCGGCGGCCTCCTCGGCGGCCTCCTCGGTGGCGGTGGAGGCTCTGCAGCCGGTCGGTCAGCTGCAGAGCCTCATCGCCCAGAGGATGCAGAGAGCCCAGGAGCTGCTGGAGGAGATGAGACTGCAGGTCCCGATCGCTTCTTTCACCGGCTTATCCATTGGTTGATTGATTGATTGATTGGGTGATCCCTGTGGGGAAACCGGATCGTTGTAGAGTAGAGCGAATGGGGGCTATTAAATGTAATGCAGCTGAAAATTACAACACAAGAACATAAAGTAGAAATATGAGTGAAAAGTATAAGTAGACCACACACACCAAGACTGACAAATTCACTCATGTGCAATATCAATGTATACCAAACTGTGCAATATCAATATTTCCAATATTGTGAATTCAACCGTTTACTGTAACTGTTTACTGTTTACTTATTTATTTATTATATCTTGCTTTTTACTGATGCCTTTTTTACTTGCTTTTGTACTATCCCCTTTGCTGTAACACTGTAAATTTCCCCGTTGTGAGATTAATAAAGGATTATCTTATCTTATTTTATCTTATCTTAAGTATAAAATAGAGGACACAGCATGTAGGCACAGTGTGCTAAATTACAACAGCCTTGATTTTAACTTGATGAGTTTGCAATTTGAGTTTGTTTAATTGGTTTTGAAAAAGTTTCATAAATTCAAGGGTTATGGAAATGTATCAATCCGTAGAGGAAAGTGGATTCCTTCAACTGAAGTTAAAACAAAAAAATCACCAAAAATGGAGTGACAAGGTTTTTTCATACCTCAGAGTTACGAAGTCGTCAGAGTAGAGAAACACATGCCGTTGTCTTTTTTAGGATTTCTATGAGCTTAAGACTTAGAAAGAGAAAACACTTGTTCCTTTGTGTTGTGGTGGGCAGGAGCTGCAGAAGGCCAAGGCCGAGCGAGGAGGGGAGTCGCCCTACCTGAAGGGGATCGACTCGCCGCGCCTGCACCACCTCCGAGGCTCCGAGTCGCCGCACTCCAGGTCTGTTTGGGCTGTTTCTTACTGTCGGGAACATCTCCGTTCTCTACAGTCCGGACCTTCCTGCAGGGTCCCGAAACGCCGAGAGAGAGAGAGGCTACGAGCTGAAACTGACCGTTGTTGTCGTTCTCATCAGCAGGTCCTCCGGGTCTCCGAGGAGCAGGAGCAGCGACTCTCCTCGCCTCCGGGGGAAAGACTCTCCCCGTCTGAGAGGAAGAGAGTCTCCTCGCTCCAAAGCCAAGAGGAATCGCTCCAAAGGCACCGACTCGCCTCGCTCCAGGGGATCCCAGTCGCCCGCCGCCAAACCCAACGACTCCCCGCGACCCAAAGATTCTCCTCGTCTGACCGACTCTCCTCGAGCGAAAAGCTCGGACTCGGTCCGGTTCAAAGAGGCCGACTCGCCGAAACTCAAGGGAGCGTCCGGCTCCCCGGGGTCCGGCGAGGAGGCCGACTCTCCCGTCCGGAAGTCGCCCGAATCGTCTCCGTGCGTCAGAGGAGCCGACTCCTCTCAGGTCAGAGGAGCCGACTCCTCTCAGGTCAGAGGAGCCGACTCGCCTCGGCGGAGGAGCGGGACGGACTCGCCCGGTCGGAGTCAGAAGAACTCCCCCAGCCTGTCCAGGTCCTTCGACTCCCCCCAGCCCAGGAGCCCCGGTTCTCCTCTCACCAAGGCTACAGAGCTTCTCCGGCAGAAGAGCTTCGACTCCTCCCGCTCCCCGCGGCCCAGAACCCCCGACGATCACCGCCTCACCCCTCCGTCTCCGGCTTCCCCCTCCCTCTCTCCTCCCTCCCTGCTGGAGGAGGAGTCGGAGGTGGAGAGGAGGCGGGCCGAGGCCGAGCGCCTCCTGGAGGAAGCCGTGTCGTCGTGGAAGGAGGCGCAGGAGGTGCTGCAGGAAGTGAAGGAGCTGCAGAGCCAGACGCTGAGGCGGCAGCGCAGGAGGACCTACGAGAAGACTACGCCGACTGCCGGGTCGCCCACGGCAACCGCGGCGGCGGCGGCGGAGGAGGAAGACCCGCCTGCCTCACCGACATCACCCGAGGAGGACGACGAATCAGAGACGCCGTGATGAGGATTCTATTCTAAGTTTCTATCGAATTATTGAATTTTCTCAATATGAGCAGCGGGTTTTTCAGCGTGCTTTGAAACTAAACGGCTGACGCACAAATGCTGTCGTGACAAAACGGAACAAAGCGGACAAGATTTGCATAATTTTACAGTCCTTGAATCTATTGAATCCCCAAATGTTTTTTCTTCTTCTGCTTCTTTTAATCTGCACTGGAAAACTGACACGTGGATTATTTTGAAACCAGCGATACTGTTCTTCCCAGTAGTTTGTATGGAGGGATTTTTTCCGAGGAGACGACTGGGACTTTAATCCTCCACACTGCACTAGACCTCCACCAGTCTGAAGCCCTTTCTCTACTGCTGCCCGGTCCAGGTCTCTCCTTCTGACGGATGTGTCACCTTTTTGAGTCAAATCAATACAATTTTAATGGAGAGGCTCTCACCTACCTTCTCTAATGGTGCTGCCCCCCTTTCTTTGTCTTTCTGAAAGAAAAGTGGAAATCCTCTCCGGTGTTTTCATTTATTATGGAGAAAGAAAGCTGAGCGGAGTTTTTTTTCCCCCTGTGAGGTTTTTTTGGGAGACAGAAACAAAGAGAGAGAGAGAAAGAGGAAGAGAGAGTTTGATTGATTTGGTCTCCAAGCAAATACATCGACATTTATATGATGGGATACTTTTTCAATACAGCGGTATTGATTTTTGGAGAGTGATACTTTTCCTATGGGAGGGGCGGGGGTCGTGGGGGGAGTTTTGTGGGCAATTTTGTTGTAAATTTCTTCTTTTTAAAGTCACATTTTGTGTTTTGTTGTTAGTGTTATAATAATACTCACTGTAATGTTGATGTACACACTAATATCTCTGGTCTGGTTTTCTTAATAGGATCTAAATATTGGGAATTTCTCAATTCACTGCTGTTGTATCAAAACCTTTTAACTCATTTTTTTCTCAATTTTTTGTGTTTTTGCATGTTTTTACACATTGTGACTCATCGGGTTGAGCAAGGCACTAACACATCCAGGGTTGGCGGTTCCATTCTGACTGTGGCCACCCACTAAAATATAAGCATTCATTGTATTGTTATTTTGGATAAAAAAATTATTTGTTTGAATGTTTATATTGCCATTTAGCTCTTGAACAAGTTTCATTACTCCAGGACTTATGAAACCCAATTACCGCACTTAAAGAAATCAGAAAACAAGCTTTTTAAAAATGTTCTTCTTAGTTTCTTTTCTTTTTCTTTTTATTTATTTTACATTTCTAAGTTGACTTTTTGGAGATACATGGTTTGCATCATACAGCAGTGCATTGTGGGTAAATGGAGCCAAAAACACTAGCTCTGTTCAGTTCCTGTTTTGAGAATCCAGACCTCGTCTTCGCACTAATTCCCTTTGCACTGTCCCAAACCCCTGAACCTGAATTCACATGCTGTAAACGGAGAGTTTCAGTCCTGAACGAGATCTGCATCACTTTCAAAAACTGACAAGACCACAAAATGATTGATAGTATGACAGTAAAGTACATTATGGGTTGCTATGGGTTACTACTGTAATGTAATGAGTCATCTTAAGAGCGTTGCTTTGTTTATGAGGAAGGAATCATCTGTTTTTAGCAGATTGGAGTTTTAGTTCTACAAATATTCTTTGGAGACAGAAATAATCTCATTGGTTGAGTTAAGTCTCAGTGGGCGGAGCCAAACATTTCACTGAAGCTCAATGAAAAAGACAAGAGGTAAGAGAGGAGGAAGCTAATATTATGAAGCCCAGTGCTCTGCTGCTAACTGAAAAAATACAATCTATCATACTGAGTTATCTAGGTCTTCAACATCATGGTCATGAAGGATTGGAAAAAGTAGTTATTGATCAGAAGAGGAATGCTGCATGGGCTTCAAACATGTTCACTGGAGATGCTCATGTGACATGTGGGGAGTCCATATGAAAAAGAAAAAAGAGAAAAAAACACTCTCCTCTGTATGAAGTTAAAAAGCCTTTATTAACCTCGGCTATTTCATGTTAAAATGTAAGAAAACACACCAACGCATTGCAGCTCCACCACGCCGCCTTCAGGGTTCAGAGAACAGGAGGCTGCAAACACAGAGCTGTGTTTGATTTGGATCAGATTGGATTTTTTTCTTCTCTTTTTCCATTGCCAGTAAAATTCTTTGTAATAGTTTGAGCAGAGTTCCTTGTTTGCTGTTAGCCAGTTAGCTAACACGCGCTCTGAAAAGCTGTGGTTCTTTGGCTCCGCCCACTGAGGTTTAACTCAACAAATGAGATTATTTCTAATCTAATCCGAACTAAATTCTAAATGATGTGTTTTTGAAATATTGACGATTTAAGGTGGCAATATTCTTCCGACATGGATATGCAGCGTTTTGGAGTAAACCCTTCAGATTAGGACTAGGTATCGAAAACCAGCTCCGATTTAGTCCCGGTTCCAAATTGTCTAATTCACCGGAATCCACACTAACGATACTTCTTATTGATCATGAAGCATTTTGAACAGCTGGATGCTTCTCCAGTAGCTGCACAACAACCTTTTTGACCCTTTCTGTGTGCTGTCAATCACAAACAATTATGTAGATTTACGCTGGCCGGTCATGTACTCACCCTCAGGTCAGTCCAGACCAGGGTCCAAACACCGGTTTAAAACACCAGTGTTTATAAGTCCATTTAACACACAGTGAGCAGTCCGGAGCAGCTCTGTTGCAGCCGTCTTCAAAACAACAGAAGTTGCTGGATACCGTTTCTTTAGGGTTCCAAAAACGACAAATAAAAAAGCCGTAAAATTCCTCCATACAGCAGAATCCAAGTGTTCTGAAGCCAAATGATTTCACTGTGGGTCCAAAAGTCCAATATTTATCTCATCATCTCCTAGATTTGCTGTACTTGTTTGTACCGCGGCAACCGTCGCTACGGTAGCAAGCGGATGCTGCCTTCAAGTGCTCTTGTGCTTGTTCTGTGATGTCGACCTCCAATTAATTGCATTTTTTCACTGTATTTTGTTCTGGCATTAAGCCAAATGTTCCTCAGTTGTTTTGAAAAGTAACTCTGAGACAAAAGTAACTCTACACAGCCATGTTTGGAGCAATAAAACAAAATTAACTCCACTAAAGCTGCGTGTAGTCCCCTGAAAATGTATACAGTAGAAATCGATAAGGGAAAGGATAAAGAATCGGATCAATAAGAAGAATTGAAACGACACCCAGCCCTTCAGATGCTGTGGAGAAGCAAATGACAATCCTGTAATTGTCTGAAGGAAGTCCTGTAGCCGGAGGAGAGAGTCTGTTTGGACCTGAGTGTGTAGGGTCAAGACCTCCTGACACAGGTTTGGTAGATGCACAGGGGAGCGTATCTATGTTCCCAGGGTCCTATGTTCCCCAGATTCATATGGCACATAATGGGAACATGACAAAGGGTCCTATGTTCCCAGGGTCCTATGTTTAACCCTAACCCTAACTAACCATACTAAACGAATACAGAGCTGGGGAACATCTTTTTCAGGTTCCCATTATGTGCTATATAGAGCTGCGGAACATAGGACCCTGGGAACATAGGACCTTGGGAACATAGGACCCTCTGAACATAGGACCCTGGGAACATAGGACCTTGGGAACATAGAACCCTGGTAACATAGGACCCTGGGAGAGCACATATGTGGAACTGGGGAACATAGGACCCTGGGAACATAGGACTCTGGGAACATAGGACCTTGGGAACATAGGCCCCTGGGAACATAGGACCCTCTGAACATAGGACCCTGGGAACATAGGACCTTGGGAACATAGGACCCTCTGAACATAGGACCCTGGGAACATAGGACCCTGGGAGAGCACATATGTGGAACTGGGGAACATAGGACCCTGGGAACATAGGACTCTGGGAACATAGGACCCTGGGAACATAGGACCCTCTGAACATAGGACCCTGGGAACATAGGACCCTGGGAACATAGGACCCTGGGAGAGCACATATGTAGAACTGGGGAACATAGGACCCTGGGAACATAGGACCCTGGGAGAGCACATATGTGGAACTGGGGAACATAGGACCCTGGGAACATAGGACTCTGGGAACATAGGACCCTGGGAACATAGGACCCTCTGAACATAGGACCCTGGGAACATAGGACCTTGGGAACATAGGACCTTGGGAACATAGGACCCTGGGAACATAGGAATGACTCAGTAGATGTACAATAGATGCAAAATTGGAAAAAACAAAATCTATTATTTGCAGCGGTGAACCTGCTCCGGGCAAAAGGGAAGAGACTGTTGACTTTCCCCGGGGAGTGCGTGTCCCGCCGCTCCGCTCTGACTCACGAGTCACGGCTGGGAAAGTCAACATGTCCTCCTCCTCCTCCTCCTCCTCCTCCTCCTCCTCCTCCTCCTCCTCTCTGCTCGGAGCCAGGCTCACCTTGGCACGCTGTTTTCCAACTGTGCATCTATTGTGCATCCAGAGGTGGGATGTAACAAAGTAAAAATACTTCATTACTGTACTTAAGTAGGATTTTCAAGTATCTGTACTTTACTCAAGTTTTTCTTTCACTTAAGACTTTACTTTTACTCACTACATTTCAAAAGAAAAATCTGTACTTTCTACTCACTACATTTTCAAAACAGACTTATTACTCTCGGGAAATCATCAAATGATTTTCTAAAAAAAAATTATTTTCAGCATCAGACGGCTTCCATCCCGGAAGCAGCTGATCAAGAGCCAGATGTGATCGGCTGCTTGTTCAGCAAAGAGACACCAAAAATTAGGGAAAGGGAGAGAGAGAGAGAAGCAACAAGAGAGAGAAGCAACAAGAGAGAGAAGCAACAAGAGAGAGAAGCAACAAGAGAGAGAGTTAACGTTAGTGAATTCAGCTGCTAGGGTTCAGGTTCCTGATCTGAGCTGCAGACTCTTTCTCATCTGGGATTCAGAGGAACGCTCAACAGAAAACCAGTTTAGAACATTAGAAATGACTTTTTTAGAGAACCACTTTTACTTTTATACTTTAAGTAAATTTAAGACCATGTGCTTTTATACTTTGACTTGAGTAAAGGATTTGAAACGGTACTTCAACTTCTATCAGAGTATATTTTTAGACGAGTATTTGCACTTTTACTTGAGTAAGGAATTTGTGTACTGCTACCACCTCTGGGTACATCTACTGTACATCTACTGTACATCTACTGTACATCTACTGTACATCTACCAAACCTTTTGTTCCAGGAGGTTTGGAGTCAGATGATCTCACAGCAGCAGCTGTTTTCAATACGGAACAAATCTCTTGTTTCTTGCTTTGTTGTTTTTCCTAGGAGTCCTTTAAGCCAGTGGTTCTCAACGTGGGGTCCGGGGACCACCAGGGGTCCTTGAGGGGGTTCCGGGGGTCCCCAACAAACTGATGAAGTGTTAAACTTCAACATTATTTCATTTACAAGAAGTTAACACCATTAGAGAATGTAGAAGAATGACTGTTCTGATCATAGTTTCTCTGTTATCTCTCTACCTGCAACACAGACAGTCATGGAGTTCTGGAGAAAATCAAATCTGACAATAAAAATATTCACAGATTTGGGTCCGAGAGACAAAATCTCATCATATGGGCGTCTGTGGCTCTAATGTGGACTGGATTAGGGTCCATGATATGAAAAAGGTTGAGAATCACTGGTACCGATTCTGAGCAGGAGACCAGATGGACGTTTTGTTTAATTTATATCAGATGCACCGAGTTCGTCTGCAGAACTACATCCACTGTTTACATTTTAGTTTTATATCCAGAGAGATTTGCACTGAGCAGGAAATAATGAAGTAAATATTGGACTTTTGGACCCACAGTGCAATAGTTTGGCTACAAAACACTTGGATTCTGCTGCTTGAGCTGTTTGGAGAAATTTGATGGACGTTTTCTGCTTATTTGGAGCAAAAGCTTCAGCGGTTTGTCGGCCTGCTGATGGAGCTGTGGGGCTAACTGGCTGTTCCCTGTTTCCTTCCAACCTAACTGACATGGGAGCGAGATCATGACTGAATTTTCATTTTGGGGTGAACTTTTCTTATAACGGTTTCCTTTGGAAATCGGAAGGCGTACTGAGTAGGATTTTGCTGCTTGTGGCTTGTAAACACAACTTTCAAAGTCGACCCCTCCTGCCTGCGGTTGCCAGAGCGGTAAAAACCAGTAAAAACGTACAGCGAGGCGAACGAGGCTTGCTCCAAAACCAGAGTGATTCTGCTGCTTTCACCTGCTGGAGAGTCCTGAAGGAGAGGATGAGGATGAAGAGACGGGGAGTTGGTCTGTTTTCTGGGTGCCATGCCATTGTTCTGACGGCCCGTTATTCCAAAACCCCAATAGTCCGAAAAATGTCCCATTGGACCGAAAGCCCGTTTGTCCGACAGCCCGTTATCCCGAAAACAAACGGCCATTGCTCCGAAAACACACACTCTCCCTGCAGTTAGAAAGAAAACATTCCAAATAATAATTAAAATGAAATGAATCTACTCTGAGGCAAATTTATCTTTCTTTATCTGTCCATTGTTCACACTAAATCTTCCATCGTTTCTCAAACAAACAGAAGCACATGGCTAATTATTATGCAGAATGACGTCATCGGACCTTCCCGGGTGCAGCGGAGGAAGCTGGCTGTCGGACCTCGCGGTCGGATATTTACACTAAAGGCCAACAATCCTAACTAGCCTAGCATCCTAGGCTAACAATCCTTCTTCCCTGGTTGGAATTCTGCAGCGTTCCATGCAGCAGTGATATCACGATGGTAGTGAGGCTTAATCCCCTAAGAAGAACAAGCTGCTCACGTTTTCTTCATGGAGCACATGGTCTGAGGTTTGGAGCAGCAGCGTGGTGTAGCTGGTAAGTTACCGGATGTCAGATCAGACAGCCAGATACAGAGATGCTCCCAATCAACTGGGGGAAAGAGGGTGTGAAACATTAGGAGGCGACTGATTGCAGGCCATGAATCTTTCTAACTGCAGGGAGAGTGTGTGTTTTCGGAGCAATGGGCCTTCGGAGAAATGGCCGTTTGTTTTCGGGATAACGGACAAATGGGCTTTCGGTCCAATGGGACATTTTTCGGACTATTGGGGTTTCGGAATAATGGGCCATCGGGACAATGGGCAGTCCCCGTTTTCTGTTGGACAGCTAGCTGCCAGTTAGCTTAGCTATCAGCTTTTCTACTACAGTGACGCTACGCTAACAGTAGCTAGCTGCAGCTCACACACACACACACACACACACACACACACACACACACACACACTCACTCTGACCAGAACTCCAGTTCCTCTGTATCAGACTTCAGCCAGCGAGGCTTTTAGACAGAAAAGGATTCAGCTGGTTTTGGTTGCAGGATGCAGGACACATTCAGATATAATAAAATCCAGGCAGAAGGCAGCAGGCTCTCTGCACACACACACACACACACACACACACACACTGTCACACACTACCAGTGGGCTATGATGTAATGATGGAGTGGGATAATTTTTGGATGAGTTCATGCTATTTCAAGGGGGAAAGTCCTGCTCAGTCTGCCTTTAACAAATCATTTTCATTCCCTCACTTCAGTGAAGCGTCACAGAGCCATCTCCGCCCGACGCAGCAGAGAGGTTACGGAGCGTCTGATTGGCCGCTCGCTCTCTCACCACCAAAAATAGAAAATCAATACTTCCCAGTATCACGCTTCCTAGTTCGGGTCACATGAGCAGCGAATCCAGCTGCACCATTGGCCGATTGCCCAGAGTATGATTCATAGGTCAGTGAGAGGAGAAACAAGTGTACTGAGATACACACACACACACACACACACACACACACACACACACACACACACACACACAAAAACACGTGTACATACAGGCATACACACCACACACACACACAACACACGGCTGCACTCATGCATACACACATGCACCAATAGACAAATGCATGACTACACACACATACTGTACAAACACACACAAACACACACACCAATGCATGCACACGCAAACTGCACAGCTACACATGCATACACTCACTCTGCCACACACACACACACACACACACCTACACACACACACACACACACACACACACACACAGGTCAGTGAGTTAACATGCAGAGCAGCAGATGCAGGCCAAACAGCATCGCTCCATTAAGCAGCCCCACCTCTCCGCTAACACAGCCACTGTGTGTGTGTGTGTGTGTGTGTGTGTGTGTGTGTGTGTGTGTGTGTGTGTGTGTGTGTGACAACATGGACATGGATGTGTGAGTGATTATGTATGCATGTGTGCACATTTCTTGATGACTAATCTATTGCAATTATGCATGCCGTGTCGGCGTGCGCTGCATGCAGTACAGCGCCGCCTGGGAGCGAGGGGGGCGGAGTCAACTCAACACGGGGGGGGGGGGCGGAGGGGGGAGGAGGGGGGGGGGGGGGGCTGGTGAAACAGGCACAATGACAAAAAATGTAAATACCTCGCTCTGTGCAGGGAAAGTGAAAGCAATATGTTTCCCCAGCAGGAAAGGTTGGGTATTGGCAAGGATCTCACGATACACTGCGATACATAATTTACTGAAAATTTAAAAATAGAGCTGAAAATCCACCTTGCTGTGAACCACCTGGTAGTCTAATATGTAAATCACATTATATTGATAACTCAGCGGACAAATTGAGTCAAAACTATTTAATTCAAAGGGATTTGAGGGAAATTTAAGAACATTTTAAATCCGTTTAAAACATGAATAATTATTTTTAATGTATCGATACGAGGGGCTGGAAAATTTATACAGTATCATGGAAAAAATATTGCAATACTCAGCTGTATTGATTTTTTTTACACAGCCCTACTTTTCACCAACATGGCTGCCGTAGTTCTGCAGGTTTAGATCGGGTCGATGTTGAAAAGACAATTTCCTGTCGCCCAGAACTCTGTCTGTGATCACTGATGTGTTTCAACATGATGTCTAAAACTACACAGTGTTAGACTGACATGTTTCTGTTTCTGTTGTCAGACGACTGCTAACAGTACAGAAATGATCGTTAGCCAGTTAGCATGTTGTGACCACAGTGACACAGAAACAGAAACATGTCAGTAACAGCTGGATCGTGTCGGTGCAGCACAATATAAGCAAGTGCATTTCTTTGTTCTGGTCTTTGGATGAAAGCGTCCTGCACACTGAGGAGCCACAGCTTGACCAAACTGACTCCAGGTCTGCTCCTGGCTGTTTGGTTTCTTTGGCGTTCAGGAAGCCAAATCCCTCAGTGTGCCTCGGTGAGGAAGACCCTGATGCAGATCTGCAGTTTAACATGAAGGGGGGTTGGTTTTCCCCGAACCAACCCATCTAGCAAATTTGGTTCCCAAAATGTTCTGGGAACATTTGTTTTTTGTTCTGGGAACGTTTATTGAACGTTCCTGCATAACGTTCCCTAGATGTTAAAACGGCAAGTTTTTCTGACGTACGACCAACGTTATTGTTACGTTCCCAGAACGTTCTGGGAAGGTTAGTTCAGTGTTCCAGGAAGCTTACTTGAACGTTCCCCCTCAACGTTGAGAACGTTGTGGGAGGGTTACCTAAAAGGCTACCAGTAGGGAACCTTGGGAACGTTATTCAAATTAAAAAAACGTTACTTCATGTGGTTATTAGAACGTTTTGGGAATGTTACGTTGAACAAAAACATTTGCACAACATTCTTAGAACGTCGTGGGAGGCTTACCAAGCAG